>NW_027466154.1:605000-765000 GCF_046127955.1 Nelusetta ayraudi
GGACAAAGCTCTGGGTGCGATGGTGAAGACAAAGGCTGGTGAGGGCTTGTCGTTCTGGAGAAAGATTATGTCAGCCAAAGATCATCCCAGGGACAATATGGAGAATAAACTCAAGAAATGGAATTTAAAGTTTACCTTCAGACAAGGGAGGCAAATGCAACCAACAGGGAGGCCTGGTGACAGCGCGTCCGACATGGGACAGCACATTGCACTGACAAACTCGGCCTCAGGCTGGGCCCCCTTGGTGCGAGTGGGTGACAAGGTTGCAGGCCAGAGCTCTGGGTGCGATGGTGAAGACAAAGGCTGGTGAGGGCTTGTAGTTCTGGAGAAAGATTATGTCAGCCAAAGATCATCCCAGGGACAATATGGAGAATAAACTCAAGAAATGTAATTTAAAGTTTACCTTCAGACAAGGGAGGCAAATGCAACCAACAGGGAGGCCTGGGGAAAGCTTGATCGAGAGGGTGACGCCCACTGCAACGACAACCACCCCCTAAGGCTGGACACCCATGGTGAGGGTGGGGGACCGGGAAAAAGTGCTGGAGCGCTGGCTGGAGCCCCGGTCTGGCCTGGAGTCACATGCTGGTGAGGGCTTATAGTTCTGGAGCAAGATTAAGTCAGCCGTAGATCATCCCAGGCACAATATGGAGAATAAACTCAAGAAATGGAATTTAAAGTTTACCTTCAGACAAGGGAGGCAAATGCAACCGAAAGGGAGGACTGGTGATAGCGCGTCCGATGTGGGACGGCACACTGCAATGACAAAATCAGCCTCAGGCTGGGCCCCCCTGGTGTGAGTGGGGGACCGGGTTGCAGTGCTGGAGCCCTGGGTGTGGTGCTGGAGACAAAAGCTTGTGAGGGCTTGTAGTTCTGGAGAAAGATTATGTCAGCCAAAGATCATCCCAGGGACAATATGGAGACTAAACTCAAGAAATGGAATTTAAAGTTTACTTTCAGACAAGGGAGGCAAATGCAACCAACAGGGAGGCCTGGTGACAGCGCGTCCGATGTGGGACGGCACACTGCAATGACAACCTCGGCCTCAGGCTGGGCCCCCCTGGTGCGAGTGGGGGACCGAGTTTGCACTGGCAGAAATCCTGGTGCGGTGCTGAAGACAAAGGCTGGTGAGGGCTTGTAGTTCTGGAGAAAGATTATGTCAGCCAAAGATCATCCCAGGGACAATATGTAGAATCAACTCAAGAAATGGAATTTAAAGTTTACCTTCAGACAAGGGAGGCAAATGCAACCAACAGGGAGGCCTGGGGAAAGCTTGATAGAGAGGGCGACGCCCACTGCAACGACAACCACCCCCTAAGGCTGGACACCCCTGGTGAGGGTGGCGGACCGGGCAGCAGTGCTGGAAGCCTGGCTGGAACCCCGGTCTAGCCTGGAGTCACATGCTGGTGAGGGCTTGTAGTTCTGGAGCAAGATAAAGTCAGCCGTAGATCATCCCAGGGACAATATGGAGAATAAACTCAAGAAATGGAATTTAAAGTTTACCTTCAGACAAGGGAGGCAAATGCAACCAACAGGGAGGCCTGGTGACAGCGCGTCCGACATGGAACGGCACACTGCAATGACAAACTCGGCCTCAGGCTGGGCCCCCTTGGTGCGAGTGGGTGACCGGGTTGCAGGCCAGAGCTCTGGGTGTGATGGTGAAGACAAAGGCTGGTGAGGGCTTGTAGTTCTGGGCACACTGCAATGACAAACCCGGCCTCAGGCTGGGCCCCCCTGGTGCGAGTGCCTGACCGGGTTGCAGGACAAAGCTCTGGGTGCGATGGTGAAGACAAAGGCTAGTGAGGGCTTGTCGTTCTGGAGAAAGATTATGTCAGCCAAAGATCATCCCAGGGACAATATGGAGAATAAACTCAAGAAATGGAATTTAAAGTTTACCTTCAGACAAGGGAGGCAAATGCAACCAACAGGGAGGCCTGGGGAAAGCTTGATCGAGAGGGCGACGCCCACTGCAACGACAACCACCCCCTAAGGCTGGGCACCCCTGGTGAGAGTGGGGGACCGGGCAGCAGTGCTGGAGCCCTGGCTGGAGCCCCAGGGTGGCCTGGAGTCACATGCTGGTGAGGGCTTGTAGTTCTGGAGCAAGATTAAGTCAGCCGTAGATCATCCCAGGGACAATATGGAGAATAAACTCAAGAAATGGAATTTAAAGTTTACCTTCAGACAAGGGAGGCAAATGCAACCAACAGGGAGGCCTGGTGACAGCGCGTCCGACATGGGAGAGCACACTGCAATGACAAACTCGGCCTCAGGCTGGGCCCCCCTGGTGCGAGTGGCTGACCAGGTTGCAGGCCAGAGCTCTGGGTGCGATGGTGAAGACAAAGGCTGGTGAGGGCTTGTAGTTTTGGGCACACTGCAATGACAAACTCAGCCTCAGGCTGGGCCCCCCTGGTGCGAGTGGCTGACCGGGTTGCAGGCCAGAGCTCTGGGTGCGATGGTGAAGACAAAGGCTGGTGAGGGCTTGTAGTTCTGGAGAAAGATTATGTCAGCCAAAGATCATCCCAGGGACAATATGGAGAATAAACTCAAGAAATGTAATTTAAAGTTTACCTTCAGACAAGGGAGGCAAATGCAACCAACAGGGAGGCCTGGGGAAAGCTTGATCGAGAGGGTGACGCCCACTGCAACGACAACCACCCCCTAAGGCTGGACACCTATGGTGAGGGTGGGGGACCGGGAAACAGTGCTGGAGCGCTGGCTGGAGCCCCGGTCTGGCCTGGAGTCACATGCTGGTGAGGGCTTATAGTTCTGGAGCAAGATTAAGTCAGCCGTAGATCATCCCAGGGACAATATGGAGAATAAACTCAAGAAATGGAATTTAAAGTTTACCTTCAGACAAGGGAGGCAAATGCAACCAACAGGGAGGCCTGGGGACAGCGCGTCCGACATGGGACGGCAGACTGCAATGACAAAATCAGCCTCAGGCTGGGCCCCCCTGGTGTGAGTGGGGAACCGGGTTGCAGTGCTGGAGCCCTGGGTGTGGTGCTGGAGACAAAGACTTGTGAGGGCTTGTAGTTCTGGAACAAGATTAAGTCAGCCAAAGATCATCCCTGGGACAATATGGAGAATAAACACAAGAAATGGAATTTAAAGTTTACCTTCAGACAAGGGAGGCAAATGCAACCAACAGGGAGGCCTGGTGACAGCTCGTCCGACGTGGAACGGCAAGCTGCAATGACAACCTCGGCCTCAGGCTGGGCCCCCCTGGTGCGAGTGGGGGACCGAGGTTGCACTGGCGGAACTCCTGGTGCGGTGCTGAAGACAAAGGCTTGTGAGGGCTTGTAGTTCTGGAGCAAGATTATGTCAGCCAAAGATCATCCCATGGACAATATGGAGACTAAACTCAAGAAATGTAATTTAAAGTTTACCTTCAGACAAGGGAGGCAAATGCAACCAACAGGGAGGCCTGGGGAAAGCTTGATCGAGAGGGCGACGCCCACTGCAACGACAACCACCCCCTAAGGCTGGACACCCCTGGTGAGGGTGGGACACCGGGCAGCAGTGCTGGAGCCCTGGCTGGAACCCCGGTGTGGCCTGGAGTCACATGCTGGTGAGGGCTTGTAGTTCTGGAGCAAGATAAAGTCAGCCGTAGATCATCCCAGGGACAATATGGAGAATAAACTCAAGAAATGTAATTTAAAGTTTACCTTCAGACAAGGGAGGCAAATGCAACCAACAGGGAGGCCTGGGGAAAGCTTGATCGAGAGGGCGACGCCCACTGCAACGACAACCACCCCCTAAGGCTGGGCACCCCTGGTGAGAGTGGGGGACCGGGCAGCAGTGCTGGAGCCCTGGCTGGAGCCCCAGGGTGGCCTGGAGTCACATGCTGGTGAGGGCTTGTAGTTCTGGAGCAAGATTAAGTCAGCCGTAGATCATCCCAGGGACAATATGGAGAATAAACTCAAGAAATGGAATTTAAAGTTTACCTTCAGACAAGGGAGGCAAATGCAACCAACAGGGAGGCCTGGTGACAGCGCGTCCGACATGGGAGAGCACTCTGCAATGACAAACTCGGCCTCAGGCTGGGCCCCCCTGGTGCGAGTGGCTGACCGGGTTGCAGGCCAGAGCTCTGGGTGCGATGGTGAAGACAAAGGCTGGTGAGGGCTTGTAGTTCTGGGCACACTGCAATGACAAACTCAGCCTCAGGCTGGGCCCCCCTGGTGCGAGTGGCTGACCGGGTTGCAGGCCAGAGCTCTGGGTGCGATGGTGAAGACAAAGGCTGGTGAGGGCTTGTAGTTCTGGAGAAAGATTATGTCAGCCAAAGATCATCCCAGGGACAATATGGAGAATAAACTCAAGAAATGGAATTTAAAGTTTACCTTCAGACAAGGGAGGCAAATGCAACCAACAGGGAGGCCTGGGGACAGCGCGTCCGACATGGGACGGCAGACTGCAATGACAAAATCAGCCTCAGGCTGGGCCCCCCTGGTGTGAGTGGGGGACCGGGTTGCGGTGCTGGAGCCCTGGGTGTGGTGCTGGAGACAAAGACTTGTGAGGGCTTGTAGTTCTGGAGCAAGATTAAGTCAGCCAAAGATCATCCCTGGGACAATATGGAGAATAAACACAAGAAATGGAATTTAAAGTTTACCTTCAGACAAGGGAGGCAAATGCAACCAACAGGGAGGCCTGGTGACAGCTCGTCCGACGTGGAACGGCAAGCTGCAATGACAACCTCGGCCTCAGGCTGGGCCCACCTGGTGCGAGTGGGGGACCGAGGTTGCACTGGCGGAACTCCTGGTGCGGTGCTGAAGACAAAGGCTGGTGAGGGCTTGTAGTTCTGGAGCAAGATTATGTCAGCCAAAGATCATCCCAGGGACAATATGGAGAATAAACTCAAGAAATGTAATTTAAAGTTTACCTTCAGACAAGGGAGGCAAATGCAACCAACAGGGAGGCCTGGGGAAAGCTTGATCGAGAGGGCGACGCCCACTGCAACGACAACCACCCCCTAAGGCTGGGCACCCCTGGTGAGAGTGGGGGACCGGGCAGCAGTGCTGGAGCCCTGGCTGGAGCCCCAGGGTGGCCTGGAGTCACATGCTGGTGAGGGCTTGTAGTTCTGGAGCAAGATTAAGTCAGCCGTAGATCATCCCAGGGACAATATGGAGAATAAACTCAAGAAATGGAATTTAAAGTTTACCTTCAGACAAGGGAGGCAAATGCAACCAACAGGGAGGCCTGGTGACAGCGCGTCCGACATGGGAGAGCACACTGCAATGACAAACTCGGCCTCAGGCTGGGCCCCCCTGGTGCGAGTGGCTGACCGGGTTGCAGGCCAGAGCTCTGGGTGCGATGGTGAAGACAAAGGCTGGTGAGGGCTTGTAGTTCTGGGCACACTGCAATGACAAACTCAGCCTCAGGCTGGGCCCCCCTGGTGCGAGTGGCTGACCGGGTTGCAGGCCAGAGCTCTGGGTGCGATGGTGAAGACAAAGGCTGGTGAGGGCTTGTAGTTCTGGAGAAAGATTATGTCAGCCAAAGATCATCCCAGGGACAATATGGAGAATAAACTCAAGAAATGGAATTTAAAGTTTACCTTCAGACAAGGGAGGCAAATGCAACCAACAGGGAGGCCTGGGGACAGCGCTTCCGACATGGGACGGCAGACTGCAATGACAAAATCAGCCTCAGGCTGGGCCCCCCTGGTGTGAGTGGGGGACCGGGTTGCAGTGCTGGAGCCATGGGTGTGGTGCTGGAGACAAAGACTTGTGAGGGCTTGTAGTTCTGGAGCAAGATTAAGTCAGCCAAAGATCATCCCTGGGACAATATGGAGAATAAACACAAGAAATGGAATTTAAAGTTTACCTTCAGACAAGGGAGGCAAATGCAACCAACAGGGAGGCCTGGTGACAGCTCGTCCGACGTGGAACGGCAAGCTGCAATGACAACCTCGGCCTCAGGCTGGGCCCCCCTGGTGCGAGTGGGGGACCGAGGTTGCACTGGCGGAACTCCTGGTGCGGTGCTGAAGACAAAGGCTGGTGAGGGCTTGTAGTTCTGGAGCAAGATTATGTCAGCCAAAGATCATCCCAGGGACAATATGGAGAATAAACTCAAGAAATGGAATTTAAAGTTTACCTTCAGACAAGGGAGGCAAATGCAACCAACAGGGAGGCCTGGTGACAGCGCGTCCGACATGGGACGGCACACTGCAATGACAAACTCGGCCTCAGAATGGGGCCCCTTGGTGCGAGTGGGTGACCGGGTTGCAGTCCAGAGCTCTGGGTGCGATGGTGAAGACAAAGAATGGTGAGGGCTTGTAGTTCTGGAACAAGATTATGTCAGCCAAAGATCATCCCAGGGACAATATGGAGAATAAACTCAAGAAATGTAATTTAAAGTTTACCTTCAGACAAGGGAGGCAAATGCAACCAACAGGGAGGCCTGGGGAAAGCTTGATCGAGAGGGCGACGCCCACTGCAACGACAACCACCCCATAAGGCTGGACACCCCTGGTGAGGGTGGGGGACCGGGCAGCAGTGCTAGAGCCCTGGCTGGAGCCCCGGTCTGGCCTGGAGTCACATGCTGGTGAGGGCTTGTAGTTCTGGAGCAAGATTAAGTCAGCCGTAGATCATCCCAGGCACAATATGGAGAATAAACTCAAGAAATGGAATTTAAAGTTTACCTTCAGACAAGGGAGGCAAATGCAACCAACAGGGAGGCCTGGTGATAGCGCGTCCGATGTGGGACGGCACACTGCAATGACAAACTCGGCCTCAGACTGGGCCCCCCTGGTGCGAGTGGCTGACCGGGTTGCAGGCCAGAGCTCTGGGTGCGATGGTGAAGACAAAGGCTGGTGAGGGCTTGTAGTTCTGGAGAAAGATTATGTCAGCCAAAGATCATCCCAGGGAAAATATGGAGAATAAAGTCAAGAAATGTAATTTAAAGTTTACCTTCAGACAAGGGAGGCAAATGCAACCAACAGGGAGGCCTGGTGACAACTCGTCCGACATGGGACGGCACACTGCAATGACAAAATTAGCCTCAGGCTGGGCACCCCTGGTGTGAGTGGGGGACCGAGTTGCAGTGCTGGAGCCCTGGGTGTGGTGCTGGAGACAAAGGCTTGTGAGGGCTTTTAGTTCTGGAGAAAGATTATGTCAGCCAAAGATCATCCCAGGGACAATATGGAGAATAAAGTCAAGAAATGTAATTTAAAGTTTACCTTCAGACAAGGGAGGCAAATGCAACCAACAGGGAGGCCTGGGGAAAGCTTGATCGAGAGGGCGACGCCCACTGCAACGACAACCACCGCCTAAGGCTGGGCACACCTGGTGAGGATGGGGGACCGGGCAGCAGTGCTGGAGCCCTGGCTGGAGCCCCGGTGTGGCCTGGAGTCACATGCTGGTGAGAGCTTGTAGTTCTGGAGAAAGATTAGGTCAGCCAAAGATCATCCCAGGGACAATATGGAGAATAAACTCTAGAAATGTAATTTAAAGTTTACCTTCAGACAAGGGAGGCAAATGCAACCAACAGGGAGGCCTGGTGACAGCGCGTACGACATGGAACGGCACACTGCAATGACAAACTCGGCCTCAGGCTGGGCCCCCTTGGTGCGAGTGGGTGACCGGGTTGCAGGCCAGAGCTCTGGGTGTGATGGTGAAGACAATTGCTGGTGAGGGCTTGTAGTTCTGGAGAAAGATTATGTCAGCCAAAGATCATCCCAGGGACAATATGGAAAATAAACTCAAGAAATGTAATTTAAAGTTTACCTTCAGACAAGGGAGGCAAATGCAACCAACAGGGAGGCCTGGGGAAAGCTTGATCGAGAGGGCGACGCCCACTGCAACGACAACCACCGCCTAAGGCTGGGCCCCCCTGGTGAGAGTGGGGGACCGGGCAGCAGTGCTTGAGCCCTGGCTGGAGCCCCAGGGTAGCCTGGAGTCACATGCTGGTGAGGGCTTGTAGTTCTGGAGCCAGATTAAGTCAGCCGTAGATCATCCCAGGGACAATATGGAGAATAAACTCAAGAAATGGAATTTAAAGTTTACCTTCAGACAAGGGAGGCAAATGCAACCAACAGGGAGGCCTGGTGACAGCGCGTCCGACATGGAACGGCACACTGCAATGACAAACTCGGCCTCAGGCTGGGCCCCCTTGGTGCGAGTGGGTGACCGGGTTGCAGGCCAGAGCTCTGGGTGTGATGGTGAAGACAAAGGCTGGTGAGGGCTTGTAGTTCTGGAGAAAGATTATGTCAGCCAAAGATCATCCCAGGGACAATATGTAGAATCAACTCAAGAAATGGAATTTAAAGTTTACCTTCAGACAAGGGAGGCAAATGCAACCAACAGGGAGGCCTGGTGACAGCGCGTCCGACATGAGACGGCACACTGCAAGGACAAACTCGGCCTCAGAATGGGGCCCCTTGGTGCGAGTGGGTGACCGGGTTGCAGGCCAGAGCTCTGGGTGCGATGGTGAAGACAAAGAATGGTGAGGGCTTGTAGTTCTGGAGCAAGATTATGTTAGCCAAAGATCATCCCAGGGACAATATGGAAAATAGACTCAAGAAATGTAATTTAAAGTTTACCTTCAGACAAGGGAGGCAAATGCAACCAACAGGGAGGCCTGGGGAAAGCTTGATCGAGAGGGCGACGCCCACTGCAACGACAACCACCCCCTTAGGCTGGACACCCTTGGTGAGGGTGGGGGACCGGGCAGCAGTGCTAGAGCCCTGGCTGGAGCCCCGGTCTGGCCTGGAGTCACATGCTGGTGAGGGCTTGTAGTTCTGGAGCAAGATTAAGTCAGCCGTAGATCATCCCCGGCACAATATGGAGAATAAACTCAAGAAATGGAATTTAAAGTTTACCTTCAGACAAGGGAGACAAATGCAACCAACAGGGAGGCTTGGTGATAGCGCGTCCGATGTGGGACAGCACACTGCAATGACAAACTCGGCCTCAGGCTGGGCCCCCCTGGTGCGAGTGGCTGACCGGGTTGCAGGCCAGAGCTCTGGGTGCGATGGTGAAGACAAAGGCTGGTGAGGGCTTGTAGTTCTGGAGAAAGATTATGTCAGCCAAAGATCATCCCAGGGACAATATGGAGAATAAACTCAAGAAATGGAATTTAAAGTTTACCTTCAGACAAGGGAGGCAAATGCAACCAACAGGGAGGCCTGGTGACAACTCGTCCGACATGGGACGGCACACTGCAATGACAAAATTAGCCTCAGGCTGGGCCCCCCTGGTGTGAGTGGGGGACCGAGTTGCAGTGCTGGAGCCCTGGGTGTGGTGCTGGAGACAAAGGCTTGTGAGGGCTTTTAGTTCTGGAGAAAGATTATGTCAGCCAAAGATCATCCCAGGGACAATATGGAGAATAAAGTCAAGAAATGTAATTTAAAGTTTACCTTCAGACAAGGGAGGCAAATGCAACCAACAGGGAGGCCTGGGGAAAGCTTGATCGAGAGGGCGACGCCCACTGCAACGACAACCACCGCCTAAGGCTGGGCACACCTGGTGAGGCTGGGGGACCGGGCAGCAGTGCTGGAGCCCTGGCTGGAGCCCCGGTGTGGCCTGGAGTCACATGCTGGTGAGGGCTTGTAGTTCTGGAGAAAGATTAGGTCAGCCAAAGATCATCCCAGGGACAATATGGAGAATAAACTCTAGAAATGTAATTTAAAGTTTACCTTCAGACAAGGGAGGCAAATGCAACCAACAGGGAGGCCTGGTGACAGCGCGTACGACATGGAACGGCACACTGCAATGACAAACTCGGCCTCAGGCTGGGCCCCCTTGGTGCGAGTGGGTGACCGGGTTGCAGGCCAGAGCTCTGGGTGTGATGGTGAAGACAAAGGCTGGTGAGGGCTTGTAGTTCTGGGGAAAGATTATGTCAGCCAAAGATCATCCCAGGGACAATATGGAAAATAAACTCAAGAAATGTAATTTGAAGTTTACCTTCAGACAAGGGAGGCAAATGCAACCAACAGGGAGGCCTGGGGAAAGCTTGATCGAGAGGGCGACGCCCACTGCAACGACAACCACCCCCTAAGGCTGGGCCCCCCTGGTGAGAGTGGGGGACCGGGCAGCAGTGCTGGAGCCCTGGCTGGAGCCCCAGGGTAGCCTGGAGTCACATGCTGGTGAGGGCTTGTAGTTCTGGAGCAAGATTAAGTCAGCCGTAGATCATCCCAGGGACAATATGGAGAATAAACTCAAGAAATGGAATTTAAAGTTTACCTTCAGACAAGGGAGGCAAATGCAACCAACAGGGAGGCCTGGTGACATCGCGTCCGATGTGGGACGGCACACTGCAATGACAACCTCGGCCTCAGGCTGGGCCCCCCTGGTGCGAGTTGGGGACCGAGGTTGCACTGGCGGAACTCCTGGTGCGGTGCTGAAGACAAAGAATGGTGAGGGCTTGTAGTTCTGGAGAAAGATTATGTCAGCCAAAGATCATCGCAGGGACAATATGGAGAATAAACTCAAGAAATGTAATTTAAAGTTTACCTTCAGACAAGGGAGGCAAATGCAACCAACAGGGAGGCCTGGGGAAAGCTTGATCGAGAGGGCGACGCCCACTGCAACGACAACCACCCCCTAAGGCTGGACACCCCTGGTGAGGGTGGGAGACCGGGCAGCAGTGCTGGAGCCCTGGCTGGAACCCCGGTCTGGCCTGGAGTCACATGCTGGTGAGGGCTTGTAGTTCTGGAGCAAGATAAAGTCAGCCGTAGATCATCCCAGGGACAATATGGAGAATAAACTCAAGAAATGTAATTTAAAGTTTACCTTCAGACAAGGGAGGCAAATGCAACCAACAGGGAGGCCTGGGGAAAGCTTGATCGAGAGGGCGACGCCCACTGCAACGACAACCACCCCCTAAGGCTGGGCACCCCTGGTGAGAGTGGGGGACAGGGCAGCAGTGCTGGAGCCCTGGCTGGAGCCCCAGGGTGGCCTGGAGTCACATGCTGGTGAGGGCTTGTAGTTCTGGAGCAAGATTAAGTCAGCCGTAGATCATCCCAGGGACAATATGGAGAATAAACTCAAGAAATGGAATTTAAAGTTTACCTTCAGACAAGGGAGGCAAATGCAACCAACAGGGAGGCCTGGTGACAGCGCGTCCGACATGGGAGAGCACACTGCAATGACAAACTCGGCCTCAGGCTGGGCCCCCCTGGTGCGAGTGGCTGACCGGGTTGCAGGCCAGAGCTCTGGGTGCGATGGTGAAGACAAAGGCTGGTGAGGGCTTGTAGTTCTGGGCACACTGCAATGACAAACTCAGCCTCAGGCTGGGCCCCCCTGGTGCGAGTGGCTGACCGGGTTGCAGGCCAGAGCTCTGGGTGCGATGGTGAAGACAAAGGCTGGTGAGGGCTTGTAGTTCTGGAGAAAGATTATGTCAGCCAAAGATCATCCCAGGGACAATATGGAGAATAAACTCAAGAAATGGAATTTAAAGTTTACCTTCAGACAAGGGAGGCAAATGCAACCAACAGGGAGGCCTGGGGACAGCGCTTCCGACATGGGACGGCAGACTGCAATGACAAAATCAGCCTCAGGCTGGGCCCCCCTGGTGTGAGTGGGGGACCGGGTTGCAGTGCTGGAGCCATGGGTGTGGTGCTGGAGACAAAGACTTGTGAGGGCTTGTAGTTCTGGAGCAAGATTAAGTCAGCCAAAGATCATCCCTGGGACAATATGGAGAATAAACACAAGAAATGGAATTTAAAGTTTACCTTCAGACAAGGGAGGCAAATGCAACCAACAGGGAGGCCTGGTGACAGCTCGTCCGACGTGGAACGGCAAGCTGCAATGACAACCTCGGCCTCAGGCTGGGCCCCCCTGGTGCGAGTGGGGGACCGAGGTTGCACTGGCAGAACTCCTGGTGCGGTGCTGAAGACAAAGGCTGGTGAGGGCTTGTAGTTCTGGAGCAAGATTATGTCAGCCAAAGATCATCCCAGGGACAATATGGAGAATAAACTCAAGAAATGGAATTTAAAGTTTACCTTCAGACAAGGGAGGCAAATGCAACCAACAGGGAGGCCTGGTGACAGCGCGTCCGACATGGGACGGCACACTGCAATGACAAACTCGGCCTCAGAATGGGGCCCCTTGGTGCGAGTGGGTGACCGGGTTGCAGTCCAGAGCTCTGGGTGCGATGGTGAAGACAAAGAATGGTGAGGGCTTGTAGTTCTGGAACAAGATTATGTCAGCCAAAGATCATCCCAGGGACAATATGGAGAATAAACTCAAGAAATGTAATTTAAAGTTTACCTTCAGACAAGGGAGGCAAATGCAACCAACAGGGAGGCCTGGGGAAAGCTTGATCGAGAGGGCGACGCCCACTGCAACGACAACCACCCCCTAAGACTGGACACCCCTGGTGAGGGTGGGGGACCGGGCAGCAGTGCTAGAGCCCTGGCTGGAGACCCGGTCTGGCCTGGAGTCACATGCTGGTGAGGGCTTGTAGTTCTGGAGCCAGATTAAGTCAGCCGTAGATCATCCCAGGGATAATATGGAGAATAAACTCAAGAAATGGAATTTAAAGTTTACCTTCAGACAAGGGAGGCAAATGCAACCAACAGGGAGGCCTGGTGACAGCGCGTCCGACATGGAACGGCACACTGCAATGACAAACTCGGCCTCAGGCTGGGCCCCCTTGGTGCGAGTGGGTGACAGGGTTGCAGGCCAGAACTCTGGGTGTGATGGTGAAGACAAAGGCTGGTGAGGGCTTGTAGTTCTGGAGAAAGATTATGTCAGCCAAAGATCATCCCAGGGACAATATGGAAAAAAACTCAAGAAATGTAATTCAAAGTTTACCTTCAGACAAGGGAGGCAAATGCAACCAACAGGGAGGCCTGGGGAAAGCTTGATCGAGAGGGCGACGCCCACTACAACGACAACCACCGCCTAAGGCTGGGCACCCCTGGTGAGAGTGGGGAACCGGGCAGCAGTGCTGGAGCCCTGGCTGGAGCCCCAGGGTAGCCTGGAGTCGCAAGCTGGTGAGGGCTTGTAGTTCTGGAGCCAGATTAAGTCAGCCGTAGATCATCCCAGGGACAATATGGAGAATAAACTCAAGAAAGGGAATTTAAAGTTTACTTTAAGACAAGGGAGGCAAATGCAACCAACAGGGAGGCCTGGTGACAGCGCGTCCGATGTGGGACGGCACACTGCAATGACAACCTCGGCCTCAGGCTGGGCCCCCCTGGTGCGAGTGGGGGACCGAGGTTGCACTGGCGGAACTCCTGGTGCGGTGCTGAAGACAAAGGCTGGTGAGGGCTTGTAGTTCTGGAGAAAGATTATGTCAGCCAAAGATCAACGCAGGGACAATATGGAGAATAAACTCAAGAAATGGAATTTAAAGTTTACCTTCAGACAAGGGAGGCAAATGCAACCAACAGGGAGGCCTGGGGAAAGCTTGATCGAGAGGGCGACGCCCACTGCAACGACAACCACCCCCTAAGGCTGGACACCCCTGGTGAGGGTGGGAGACCGGGCAGCAGTGCTGGAGCCCTGGCTGGAACCCCGGTCTGGCCTGGAGTCACATGCTGGTGAGGGCTTGTAGTTCTGGAGCAAGATAAAGTCAGCCGTAGATCATCCCAGGGACAATATGGAGTATAAACTCAAGACATGGAATTTAAAGTTTACCTTCAGACAAGGGAGGCAAATGCAACCAACAGGGAGGTCTGGTGACAGCGCGTCCAATGTGGGACGGCACACTGCAATGACAACCTCAGTCTCAGACTGGGCCCCCCTGGTGCCAGTGGCTGACCGGGTTAGAGGCCAGAGCTCTGGGTGCGATGGTGAAGACAAAGACTGGCGAGGGCTTGTAGTTCTGGAGAAAGATTATGTCAGCCAAAGATCATCCCAGGGACAATATGGAGAATAAACACAAGAAATGGAATTTAAAGTTTACCTTCAGACAAGGGGGGCAAATGCAACCAACAGGGAGGCCTGGGGAAAGCTTGATCGAGAGGGTGACGCCCACTGCAACGACAACAACCGCCTAAGGCTGGGCACCCCTGGTGAGGGTGGGGGACCGGGCAGCAGTGCTGGAGCCCTGGTTGGAGCCCCAAGGTGGCCTGGAATCACGTGCTGGTGAGGGCTTATATTTCTGGAGCAAGATTAAGTCAGCCGTAGATCATCACAGGCACAATATGGAGAATAAACTCAAGAAATGTAATTCAAAGTTTACCTTCAGACAAGAGAGGCAAATGCAACCAACAGGGAGGCCTGGTGATAGCGCGTCCGATGTGGGACGACACACTGCAATGACAAAATCAGCCTCAGGCTGGGCCCCCCTGGTGTGAGTGGGGGACCGGGTTGCAGTGCTGGAGCTCTGGGTGCGATGGTGAAGACAGGCTGGTGAGGGCTTGTAGTTCCGGAGAAAGATTATGTCAGCCAAAGATCATCCCAGGGACAATATGGAGAATAAACTCAAGAAATGGAATTTAAAGTTTACCTTCAGACAAGGGAGGCAAATGCAACCAACAGGGAGGCCTGGTGACAACTCGTCCGACATGGGACGGCACACTGCAATAACAAAATTAGCCTCAGGCTGGGCACCCCTGGTGTGAGTGGGGGACCGAGTTGCAGTGCTGGAGCCCTGGGTGTGGTGCTGGAGACAAAGGCTTGTGAGGGCTTGTAGTTCTGGAGCAAGATTAAGTCAGCCAAAGATCATCCCAGGGACAATATGGAGAATAAACTCAAGAAATGGAATTTAAAGTTTACCTTCAGACAAGGGAGGCAAATACAACCAACAGGGAGGCCCTGGGGAAAACTTGATCGAGAGGGCGACGCCCACTGCAATGACAACCACCGCCTATGTCTGGGAACCCCTGGTGAAAGTGGGGGACCGGGCAGCAGTGCTGGAGCCTTGGCTGGAAACCCAGGGTGGCCTGGAGTCACATGCTGGTGAGGGCTTGTAGTTCTGGAGCAAGATTAAGTCAGCCGTAGATCATCCCAGGGACAATATGGAGAATAAACTCAAGAAAGGGAATTTAAAGTTTACCTTCAGACAAAGGAGGCAAATGCAACCAACAGGGAGGCCTGGTGACAGCGCGTCCGATGTGGGACGGCACACTGCAATGACAACCTCGGCCTCAGGCTGGGCACCCCTGGTGCGAGTGGGGGACCGATTTTGCACTGGCAGAAATCCTGGTGCGGTGCTGAAGACAAAGGCTGGTGAGGGCTTGTAGTTCTGGAGAAAGATTATGTCAGCCAAAGATCATCCCAGGGACAATATGGAGAATAAACTCAAGAAATGGAATTTAAAGTTTACCTTCAGACAAGGGAGGCAAATGCAACCAAAAAGGAGGCCTGATGACAGCGCGTCCGACATGGGACGGCACACTGCAATGACAAACTCGGCCTTAGGCTGGGCCCCCCTGGTGACAGAGGCTGACCGGGTAGCAGGCCAGAGCTCTGGGTGCGATGGTGAAGACAAAGGCTGGTGAGGGCTTGTAGTTCTGGAGAAAGATTATGTCAGCCATGGATCATCCCAGGGACAATATGGAGAATAAACTCAAGAAATGTAATTTAAAGTTTACCTTCAGACAAGGGAGGCAAATGCAACCAACAGGGAGGCCTGGTGACAGCGCGTCCAACATGGGAGAGCACACTGCAATGACAAACTCGGCCTCAGGCAGGGCCCCCCTGGTGCGAGTGGCTGACCGGGTTGCAGGCCAGAGCTCTGGGTGCGATGGTGAAGACAAAGGCTGGTGAGGGCTTGTAGTTCTGGGCACACTGCAATGACAAACTCAGCCTCAGGCTGGGCCCCCCTGGTGCGAGTGGCTGACCGGGTTGCAGGCCAGAGCTCTGGGTGCGATGGTGAAGACAAAGGCTGGTGAGGGCTTGTAGTTCTGGAGCAAGATTAAGTCAGCCAAAGATCATCCCAGGGACAATATGGAGAATAAACTCAAGAAATGGAATTTAAAGTTTACCTTCAGACAAGGGAGGCAAATGCAACCAACAGGGAGGCCTGGTGACAGCGCGTCCGACATGGGACAGCACATTGCACTGACAAACTCGGCCTCAGGCTGGGCCCCCTTGGTGCGAGTGGGTGACAAGGTTGCAGGCCAGAGCTCTGGGTGCGATGGTGAAGACAAAGGCTGGTGAGGGCTTGTAGTTCTGGAGAAAGATTATGTCAGCCAAAGATCATCCCAGGGACAATATGGAGAATAAACTCAAGAAATGTAATTTAAAGTTTACCTTCAGACAAGGGAGGCAAATGCAACCAACAGGGAGGCCTGGGGAAAGCTTGATCGAGAGGGTGACGCCCACTGCAACGACAACCACCCCCTAAGGCTGGACACCCATGGTGAGGGTGGGGAACCGGGAAACAGTGCTGGAGCGCTGGCTGGAGCCCCGGTCTGGCCTGGAGTCACATGCTGGTGAGGGCTTATAGTTCTGGAGCAAGATTAAGTCAGCCGTAGATCATCCCAGGCACAATATGGAGAATAAACTCAAGAAATGGAATTTAAAGTTTACTTTCAGACAAGGGAGGCAAATGCAACCAACAGGGAGGCCTGGTGACAGCGCGTCCGATGTGGGACGGCACACTGCAATGACAACCTCGGCCTCAGGCTGGGCCCCCCTGGTGCGAGTGGGGGACCGAGTTTGCACTGGCAGAAATCCTGGTGCGGTGCTGAAGACAAAGGCTGGTGAGGGCTTGTAGTTCTGGAGAAAGATTATGTCAGCCAAAGATCATCCCAGGGACAATATGTAGAATCAACTCAAGGAATGGAATTTAAAGTTTACCTTCAGACAAGGGAGGCAAATGCAACCAACAGGGAGGCCTGGTGACAGCGCATCCGACAAGGGACGGCACACTGCAATGACAACCTCGGCCTCAGGCTGGGCCCCCCTGGTGCGAGTGGGGGACCGAGTTTGCACTGGCAGAAATCATGGTGCGGTGCTGAAGACAAAGGCTGGTGAGGGCTTGTAGTTCTGGAGAAAGATTATGTCAGCCAAAGATCATCCCAGGGACAATATGTAGAATCAACTCAAGGAATGGAATTTAAAGTTTACCTTCAGACAAGGAAGGCAAATGCAACCAACAGGGAGGCCTGGTGACAGCGCGTCCGACAAGGGACGGCAAACTGCAATGACAAACTCGGCCTCAGGCAGGGCCCCCCTGGTGCGAGTGGGTGACCGGGTTGCGGCCAAAGCTCTGGGTGCGATGGTGAAGACAAAGGCTGGTGAGGGCTTGTAGTTCTGGGCACACTGCAATGACAAACCCGGCCTCAGGCTGGGCCCCCGTGGTGCGAGTGGCTGACCGGGTTGCAGGACAAAGCTCTGGGTGCGATGGTGAAGACAAAGGCTGGTGAGGGCTTGTCGTTCTGGAGAAAGATTATGTCAGCCAAAGATCATCCCAGGGACAATATGGAGAATAAACTCAAGAAATGGAATTTAAAGTTTACCTTCAGACAAGGGAGGCAAATGCAACCAACAGGGAGGCCTGGGGAAAGCTTGATCGAGAGGGCGACGCCCACTGCAACGACAACCACCCCCTAAGGCTGGGCACCCCTGGTGAGAGTGGGGGACCGGGCAGCAGTGCTGGAGCCCTGGCTGGAGCCCCAGGGTGGCCTGGAGTCACATGCTGGTGAGGGCTTGTAGTTCTGGAGCAAGATTAAGTCAGCCGTAGATCATCCCAGGGACAATATGGAGAATAAACTCAAGAAATGGAATTTAAAGTTTACCTTCAGACAAGGGAGGCAAATGCAACCAACAGGGAGGCCTGGTGACAGCGCGTCCGACATGGGAGAGCACACTGCAATGACAAACTCGGCCTCAGGCTGGGCCCCCCTGGTGCGAGTGGCTGACCGGGTTGCAGGCCAGAGCTCTGGGTGCGATGGTGAAGACAAAGGCTGGTGAGGGCTTGTAGTTCTGGGCACACTGCAATGACAAACTCAGCCTCAGGCTGGGCCCCCCTGGTGCGAGTGGCTGACCGGGTTGCAGGCCATAGCTCTGGGTGCGATGGTGAAGACAAAGGCTGGTGAGGGCTTGTAGTTCTGGAGAAAGATTATGTCAGCCAAAGATCATCCCAGGGACAATATGGAGAATAAACTCAAGAAATGGAATTTAAAGGTTACCTTCAGACAAGGGAGGCAAATGCAACCAACAGGGAAGCCTGATGACAGCGCGTCCGACAAGGGACGGCAAACTGCAATGACAAACTCGGCCTCAGGCAGGGCCCCCCTGGTGCGAGTGGGTGACCGGGTTGCAGGCCAGAGCTCTGGGTGCGATGGTGAAGACAAAGGCTGGTGAGGGCTTGTAGTTCTGGGCACACTGCAATGACAAACCCGGCCTCAGGCTGGGCCCCCCTGGTGCGAGTGGCTGACCGGGTTGCAGGCCAAAGCTCTGGGTGCGATGGTGAAGACAAAGGCTGGTGAGGGCTTGTCGTTCTGGAGAAAGATTATGTCAGCCAAAGATCATCCCAGGGACAATATGGAGAATAAACTCAAGAAATGTAATTTAAAGTTTACAGATTCAGATTTCTTTATTTGCCATTGTGTAAACACGTAGGAATTTGTTTTGGCAATGCATGTGTGCATTTCAGTTCTTTTCACATATATATATCAACTAACAAACATACAACACAGTGCAACGCGGAAGTAAACAAAGACCATATATATAGTAATATATATATATATAGATAAAGTGCATGTTGGGATTAGTTAGTGCAGGGTATTTATGTACTGCTGGTGGTGAGTGCTGGTGTCACTGGTGTCACTGGAGGGGCAGAGGGAGGGAAGCCAGAGTCATTGAGCAGCCTGGCGGCTGAGGGGAAGAAGCTCAGTTTATGGCGAGTTGTAGTGGCCTTCAGCAGCCGCATCCTTCTCCCAGAGGGGAGCAAGGTGAGGAGTCCGTGACCAGGGTGGGAGGGGTCGGCCATGATCTTCCTCGCCCTCCTCAGTGCCCTGGAGTCGTGCAGGGACTTTAGGGAGGGCAGGGGACGGCCAATCACCCTCTCTGCAGAGCGAATCACCCGCTGCAGCTTGACAAGATCCTTAGCAGCTGCAGCGGGGAACCAGGTGATGATGGAGTGGGTGATGATGGACTCGATGATGGCCGTGTAGAACTGGGTCATCATATCCCTAGACAGTCTGAATTTCCTCAGCTGCCGAAGGAAGAACAGCCTCTGCTGGGCCTTTTTCAGGAGGGCCGTGATGTTACGTTCCCACTTTAGGTCCTGGGAGATGGTTATACCCAGGAACCTGTAGGACTCTACGGCCTTCACCTGGGTGCCTTCCAGCATGATGGGAGGGGGTGGGGCTGCGCTCCTCCGGAAGTCCACCACCATCTCCACTGTCTTTCGTGTATTTAGCTCCAAGTTGTTTTGGTTGCACCACCTCCGCAGCCGCTCGATCTCCCTCCTGTAGTCTGACTCGTCCCCCTTGGAGATGAGGCCGACCAGGGTGGTGTCGTCAGCAAACTTCAGGAGCTTGACCGAGGGGTGGATGGAAACACAGGTGTTGGTATACAGGGAGAACAGGAGGGGGGACAGGACGCAGCCCTGTGGGGAACCGGTGCTGGTGGACCTGGAGCTGGAGATGCTCTTCCCTAGCTTCACACGCTGAGACCTGTTGGTCAGAAAGTCCGTAATCCACCTGCAGGTGGAGGCAGGTACTTGCAGCAGGGACAGCTGGTGCTCCAGGGTGGATGGTAGGATGGTGTTGAAGGCCGAACTGAAGTCGACAAACAAGATCCTGGCATAGTTGCCGGCAGTGTCCAGATGGTTTAGGGTGTGGTGCAGAGCCATGTTCACGGCGTCCTCCGTGGATCTATTTGCTCTGTACGCAAACTGCAACGGGTCCAGCTCAGGATCAGTGATGCGCTTCAGGTGAGCCAGGACAAGGCGCTCCAGGACCTTCATGACCACTGAGGTCAGGGCAACGGGTCTGTAGTCATTCAGGCCTGTGACCTTGGCCTTCTTGGGGACGGGGATGATGGTTGAAGCCTTGAAGCATGCTGGGACACGACACAGCTCCAGTGAGGTGTTGAAGATGTTGGTAAACACCGGGGCGAGCTGTTCAGCGCAGTGCTTCAAGACAGAGGGGGAGACAGAATCCGGGCCAGACACCTTCCGGGGGTTCTGACTCCTGAGCAGCAGTTTCACCTCTCTCTCCGTAACAGAGAGGGAGGATGTGGGGTGGGAGGAGAGGGACACCCTAGTGTATGGGGGTAGTGGTTGTGGTTGTAGCTGGGGGGGTTGGAGGGAGAGGGCGGGTGGGGAACTCTCTTTCTCAAACCTGCAGTAAAAGTCATTGAGCTCGTTCGCGAGGAGGAGGTTGTCAGCCGCCTGCGGGGACCTTGGCTTGTAGTTGGTGATGGTCTTCAGGCCTTTCCAGACCGAGGAGGAGTTCCCCTCAGAGAGCTGCTGGCGCAGTCTCTTGGAGAAGCAATGTTTTGCCTCCATCACTGCTTTGGCAAACCTGTACTTGGCCTGCCTAAACAAAACAACGTCACCGCTACGCCTGGCCCCCTCCTTCTCCGACCTCAGCCTCCTGAGATGGGCTGAAAACCAGGGCTTGTCGTTGTTGTAGATCTTCCTGGAGCGGATAGGGACACACACCTCCTCGCCGAGGCTGATGAATGATGTCACAGTGTCCGTGTATTCATCCAGGTCGTTTCCAGCCTCAGGCCCCGCCCACCCAACAAAGTCCTGGTCACAGCCCGCATTTTCCAACCATGCACAGAGTCTCTCACTCGCTTCACTGGACCACACTCTGAAGCACCGCACCACAGGTTTTGATATTTTCAATCTCTGCCTGTAGCGAGGGATCAGATGGATGAGATGGTGATCTCCATTGCCCAGTGCAGCACGGGGGACAGAGTGGTATGCCTGGCGGATAGTGCAGTAGCAGTGATCCAGAATATTCGTACCCCTAGTGGCACAAGTGACCTGCTGTCTGTATTTGGGGAGAGCCCTGCTCAGATGAGCCTGGTTAAAGTCCCCGAGCACCACAGCCAAACTGTCCGGGTAAGTACGCTCCGCCCCCGACAGCTGTTCGGTCAGTGTGTCCACTGCTGCGGTGACGTCAGCATCCGGAGGAACGTAAACACACACGAGGATGAACGCGTTAAACTCACGGGGGGAATAGAATGGGCGACAGAGTATGAAGAGAGTTTCAATGTCAATGGAACAGTGTTGTTGCAGCACTGTCACGTCGGAACACCAGCGATCGTTCACGAAGAACATTAATCCACCTCCACGCGACTTCGCCACTGCCTCGAAGTCTCTGTCGGCACGAAACGCGGAAAAACCCTCCAGCCGTACAGCCTCATCTGGGTCTGCCGGTTTCAGATGCGTCTCCACGAACGCAAAAACAGCCGTGGATTTGAAGTCGTTGTCCCGCGAAACCAGCAGCTGGAGTTCATCCATCTTATTGGGCAAGGAATTCACGTTACAGAGGAATATACCTGGGAGTGGTGGGCGCAAACTTCTCCTCCTTAGACGAACCAGACAACCACCTCGCTTCCCCCGTTGTCTTCTGGTCCAGCGTACAGCATTGGCAAAGAACGCTGTCCCTCTCACCAGGATATCCAATATATCCGTGGAACGGGTGAGTAATGTTGGAAAAAGGTCCGGTGGGGTAAAACCCCTAAAGTGCAGCAACTCTTCTTTAGTGTAAGAAGGCTCACAGGACACATACACAAAACTTAGACAGAACACAACACACGTCAGTGCCATAGCAGCCATGGACGGCGCCATCTTTAAATGCCTTAAATGCAATCCTTCAGACAAGGGAGGCAAATGCAACCAACAGGGAGGCTTGGGGAAAGCTTGATCGAGAGGGCGACGCCCACTGCAACGACAACCACCCCCTAAGGCTGGGCACCCCTGGTGAGAGTGGGGGACCGGGCAGCAGTGCTGGAGCCCTGGCTGGAGCCCCAGGGTGGCCTGGAGTCACATGCTGGTGAGGGCTTGTAGTTCTGGAGCAAGATTAAGTCAGCCGTAGATCATCCCAGGGACAATATGGAGAATAAACTCAAGAAATGGAATTTAAAGTTTACCTTCAGACAAGGGAGGCAAATGCAACCAACAGGGAGGCCTGGTGACAGCGCGTCCGACATGGGAGAGAACACTGCAATGACAAACTCAGCCTCAGGCTGGGCCCCCCCGGTGCGAGTGGCTGACCAGGTTGCAGGCCAGAGCTCTGGTTGCGATGGTGAAGACAAAGGCTGGTGAGGGCTTGTAGTTCTGGGCACACTGCAATGACAAACTCAGCCTCAGGCTGGGCCCCCCTGGTGCGAGTGGCTGACCGGGTTGCAGGCCAGAGCTCTGGGTGCGATGGTGAAGACAAAGGCTGGGGAGGGCTTGTAGTTCTGGAGAAAGATTATGTCAGCCAAAGATCATCCCAGGGACAATATGGAGAATAAACTCAAGAAATGGAATTTAAAGTTTACCTTCAGACAAGGGAGGCAAATGCAACCAACAGGGAAGCCTGGGGACAGCGCGTCCGACATGGGACGGCAGACTGCAATGACAAAATCAGCCTCAGGCTGGGCCCCCCTGGTGTGAGTGGGGAACCGGGTTGCAGTGCTGGAGCCCTGGGTGTGGTGCTGGAGACAAAGACTTATGAGGGCTTGTAGTTCTGGAGCAAGATTAAGTCAGCCAAAGATCATCCCTGGGACAATATGGAGAATAAACACAAGAAATGGAATTTAAAGTTTACCTTCAGACAAGGGAGGCAAATGCAACCAACAGGGAGGCCTGGTGACAGCTCGTCCGACGTGGAACGGCAAGCTGCAATGACAACCTCGGCCTCAGGCTGGGCCCCCCTGGTGCGAGTGGGGGACCGAGGTTGCACTGGCAGAAATCCTGGTGCGGTGCTGAAGACAAAGGCTGGTGAGGGCTTGTAGTTCTGGAGAAAGATTATGTCAGCCAAAGATCATCCCAGGGACAATATGGAGAATAAACTCAAGAAATGGAATTTAAAGTTTACCTTCAGACAAGGGAGGCAAATGCAACCAACAGGGAGGCCTGGTGAAAGCACGTCCGACATGGGACGGCACACTGCAATGAAAAACTAGGCCTCAGGCTGGGCCCCCCTGGTGCGAGTGGCTGACCGAGTTGCAGGCCAGAGCTCTGGGTGCGATGGTGAAGACAAAGGCTGGTGAGGGCTTGTAGTTCTGGAGAAAGATTATGTCAGCCGTAGATCATCCCAGGGACAATATGGAGAATAAACTCAAGAAATGGAATTTAAAGTTTACCTTCAGACAAGGGAGGCAAATGCAACAAACAGGGAGGCCTGGTGACAGCGCGTCCGACATGGGACGGCACACTGCAATGACAAACCCGGCCTCAGGCTGGGCCCCCCTGGTACGAGTGGCTGACCGGGTTGCAGGACAAAGCTCTGGGTGCGATGGTGAAGACAAAGGCTGGTGAGGGCTTGTCGTTCTGGAGAAAGATTATGTCAGCCAAAGATCATCCCAGGGACAATATGGAGAATAAACTCAAGAAATGGAATTTAAAGTTTACCTTCAGACAAGGGAGGCAAATGCAACCAACAGGGAGGCCTGGGGAAAGCTTGATCGAGAGGGCGACGCCCACTGGAACGACAACCACCCCCTAAGGCTGGGCACCCCTGGTGAGAGTGGGGGACCGGGCAGCAGTGCTGGAGCCCTGGCTGGAGCCCCAGGGTGGCCTGGAGTCACATGCTGGTGAGGGCTTGTAGTTCTGGAGCAAGATTAAGACAGCCGTAGATCATCCCAGGGACAATATGGAGAATAAACTCAAGAAATGGAATTTAAAGTTTACCTTCAGACAAGGGAGGCAAATGCAACCAACAGGGAAGCCTGGTGACAGCGCGTCCGACAAGGGACGGCAAACTGCAATGACAAACTCGGCCTCAGGCAGGGCCCCCCTGGTGTGAGTGGGTGACCGGGTTGCAGGCCAGAGCTCTGGGTGCGATGGTGAAGACAAAGGCTGGTGAGGGCTTGTCGTTCTGGAGAAAGATTATGTCAGCCAAAGATCATCCCAGGGACAATATGGAGAATAAACTCAAGAAATGTAATTTAAAGTTTACCTTCAGACAAGGGAGGCAAATGCAACCAACAGGGAGGCCTGGGGAAAGCTTGATCGAGAGGGCGACGCCCACTGCAACGACAACCACCCCCTAAGGCTGGGCACCCCTGGTGAGAGTGGGGGACCGGGCAGCAGTGCTGGAGCCCTGGCTGGTGCCCCAGGGTGGCCTGGAGTCACATGCTGGTGAGGGCTTGTAGTTCTGGAGCAAGATTAAGTCAGCCGTAGATCATCCCAGGGACAATATGGAGAATAAACTCAAGAAATGGAATTTAAAGTTTACCTTCAGACAAGGGAGGCAAATGCAACCAACAGGGAGGCATGGTGACAGCGCGTCCGATGTGGGACGGCACACTGCAATGACAACCTCGGCCTCAGGCTGGGCCCCCCTGGTGAGAGTGGGGTACCGGGCAGCAGTGCTGGAGCCCTGGCTGGAGCCCCAGGGTGGCCTGGAGTCACATGCTGGTGAGGGCTTGTAGTTCAGGAGAAAGATTATGTCAGCCAAAGATCATCCCAGGGACAATATGGAGAATAAACTCAAGAAATGGAATTTAAAGTTTACCTTCAGACAAGGGAGGCAAATGCAACCAACAGGGAGGACTGGTGACAGCACGTCCGACATGGGACGGCACACTGCAATGAAAAACTAGGCCTCAGGCTGGGCCCCCTGGTGCGAGTGGCTGACCGGGTTGCAGGCCAGAGCTCTGGGTGCGATGGTGAAGACAAAGGCTGGTGAGGGCTTGTAGTTCTGGAGAAAGATTATGTCAGCCAAAGATCATCCCAGGGACAATATGGAGAATAAACACAAGAAAGGGAATTTAAAGTTTACCTTCAGACAAGGGAGGCAAATGCAACCAACAGGGAGGCCTGGTGACAGCGCGTCCGATGTGGGACGACACACTGCAATGACAAAATCAGCCTCAGGCTTGGCACCCCTGGTGTGAGTGGGGGACCGAGTTGCAGTGCTGGAGCCCTGGGTGTGGTGCTGGAGACAAAGGCTTGTGAGGGCTTGTAGTTCTGGAGAAAGATTATGTCAGCCGTAGATCATCCCAGGGACAATATGGAGAATAAACTCAAGAAATGGAATTTGAAGTTTACCCTCAGACAAGGGAGGCAAATGCAACCAACAGGGAAGCCTGATGACAGGTCGTCCGACATGGGACGGCACACTGCAATGAAAAACTCGGCCTAGGGCTGGGCCCCCCTAGTGTGAGTGGGGGACCGGGTTGCAGTGCTGTAGCTCTGGGTGCGATGGTGAAGACAGAAGCTGGTGAGGGCTTGTAGTTCTGGAGAAAGATTATGTCAGCCAAAGATCATCCCAGGGACAATATGGAGAATAAACTCAAGAAATGGAATTTAAAGTTTACCTTCAGACAAGGGAGGCAAATGCAACCAACAGGGAGGCCTGGGGAAAGCTTGATCGAGAGGGCGACGCCCACTGCAACGACAACCACCGCCTAAGGCTGGGCACCCCTGGTGAGAGTGGGGGACCGGGCAGCAGTGCTGGAGCCCTGGCTGGAGCCCCAGGGTGGCCTGGAGTCACATGCTGGTGAGGGCTTGTAGTTCTGGAGCAAGATTAAGTCAGCCGTAGATCATCCCAGGGACAATATGGACAATAAACTCAAGAAATGGAATTTAAAATTTACCTTCAGACAAGGGAGGCAAATGCAACAAACAGGGAGGCCTGGTGACAGCGCGTCCGACATGGGAGAGCACACTGCAATGACAAACTCGGCCTCAGGCTGGGCCCCCCTGGTGCGAGTGGGTGACCGGGTTGCAGGCCAGAGCTCTGGGTGCGATGGTGAAGACAAAGGCTGGTGAGGGCTTGTAGTTCTGGGCACACTGCAATGACAAACTCAGCCTCAGGCTGGGCCCCCCTGGTGCGAGTGGCTGACCGGGTTGCAGGCCAGAGCTCTGGGTGCGATGGTGAAGACAAAGGCTGGTGAGGGCTTGTAGTTCTGGAGAAAGATTATGTCAGCCAAAGATCATCCCAGGGACAATATGGAGAATAAACACAAGAAATGGAATTTAAAGTTTACCTTCAGACAAGGGAGGCAAATGCAACCAACAGGGAGGCCTGGGGACAGCGCGTCCGACATGGGACGGCAGAATGCAATGACAAAATCAGCCTCAGGCTGGGCCCCCCTGGTGTGAGTGGGGAACCGGGTTGCAGTGCTGGAGCACTGGTTGTGGTGCTGGAGACAAAGACTTGTGAGGGCTTGTAGTTCTGGAACAAGATTAAGTCAGCCAAAGATCATCCCTGGGACAATATGGAGAATAAACACAAGAAATGGAATTTAAAGTTTACCTTCAGACAAGGGAGGCAAATGCAACCAACAGGGAGGCCTGGTGACAGCTCGTCCGACGTGGAACGGAAAGCTGCAATGACAACCTCGGCCTCAGGCTGGGCCCCCCTGGTGCGAGTGGGGGACCGAGGTTGCACTGGCGGAACTCCTGGTGCGGTGCTGAAGACAAAGGCTTGTGAGGGCTTGTAGTTCTGGAGCAAGATTAAGTCAGCCGTAGATCATCCCCGGCACAATATGGAGAATAAACTCAAGAAATGGAATTTAAAGTTTACCTTCAGACAAGGGAGGCAAATGCAACCAACAGGGAGGCCTGGTGATAGCGCGTCCGATGTGGGACGGCACACTGCAATGACAAACTCGGCCTCAGGCTGGGCCCCCCTGGTGCGAGTGGCTGACCGGGTTGCAGGCCAGAGCTCTGGGTGCGATGGTGAAGACAAAGGCTGGTGAGGGCTTGTAATTCTGGAGAAAGATTATGTCAGCCAAAGATCATCCCAGGGACAATATGGAGAATAAACTCAAGAAATGTAATTTAAAGTTTACCTTCAGACAAGGGAGGCAAATGCAACCAACAGGGAGGCCTGGTGACAACGCGTCCGACATGGGACGGCACACTGCAATGACAAAATTAGCCTCAGGCTGGGCACCCCTGGTGTGAGTGGGGGACCGAGTTGCAGTGCTGGATCCCTGGGTGTGGTGCTGGAGACAAAGGCTTGTGAGGGCTTTTAGTTCTGGAGAAAGATTATGTCAGCCAAAGATCATCCCAGGGACAATATGGAGAATAAAGTCAAGAAATGTAATTTAAAGTTTACCTTCAGACAAGGGAGGCAAATGCAACCAACAGGGAGGCCTGGGGAAAGCTTGATCGAGAGGGCGACGCCCACTGTAACGACAACCACCGCCTAAGGCTGGGCATACCTGGTGAGGCTGGGGGACCGGGCAGCAGTGCTGGAGCCCTGGCTGGAGCCCCGGTGTGGCCTGGAGTCACATGCTGGTGAGGGCTTGTAGTTCTGGAGAAAGATTAGGTCAGCCAAAGATCATCCCAGGGACAATATGGAGAATAAACTCTAGAAATGTAATTTAAAGTTTACCTTCAGACAAGGGAGGCAAATGCAACCAACAGGGAGGCCTGGTGACAGCGCGTACGACATGGAACGGCACACTGCAATGACAAACTCGGCCTCAGGCTGGGCCCCCTTGGTGCGAGTGGGTGACCGGGTTGCAGGCCAGAGCTCTGGGTGTGATGGTGAAGACAAAGGCTGGTGAGGGCTTGTAGTTCTGGAGAAAGATTATGTCAGCCAAAGATCATCCCAGGGACAATATGGAAAATAAACTCAAGAAATGTAATTTAAAGTTTACCTTCAGACAAGGGAGGCAAATGCAACCAACAGGGAAGCCTGGGGAAAGCTTGATCGAGAGGGCGACGCCCACTGCAACGACAACCACCGCCTAAGGCTGGGCCCCCCTGGTGAGAGTGGGGGACCGGGCAGCAGTGCTGGAGCCCTGGCTGGAGCCCCAGGGTAGCCTGGAGTCACATGCTGGTGAGGGCTTGTAGTTCTGGAGCCAGATTAAGTCAGCCGTAGATCATCCCAGGGACAATATGGAGAATAAACTCAAGAAAGGGAATTTAAAGTTTACCTTCAGACAAGGGTGGCAAATGCAACCAACAGGGAGGCCTGGTGAAAGCTTGATCAAGAGGGCGACGCCCACTGCAACGACAACCACCCCCTAAGGCTGGACACCCCTGGTGAGGGTGGGGGACCAAGGTTGCAATGGCGGAACTCCTGGTGCGGTGCTGAAGACAAAGGTTGGTGAGGGCTTGTAGTTCTGGAGCCAGATTAAGTCAGCCGTAGATCATCCCAGGGACAATATGGAGAATAAACTCAAGAAAGGGAATTTAAAGTTTGCCTTCAGACAAGGGAGGCAAATGCAACCAACAGGGAGGCCTGGTGACAGCGCGTCCGACATGGGACAGCACATTGCAATGACAAACTCGGCCTCAGGCTGGGCCCCCTTGGTGCAAGTGGGTGACAAGGTTGCAAGCCAGAACTCTGGGTGCGATGGTGAAGACAAAGGCTGGTGAGGGCTTGTAGTTCTTGAGAAAGATTATGTCAGCCAAAGATCATCCCAGGGACAATATGGAGAATGAACTCAAGAAATTTAATTTAAAGTTTACCTTCAGACAAGGGAGGCAAATGCAACCAACAGGGAGGCCAGGTTACAGCGCGTCCGATGTGGGACGGCACACTGCAATGACAACCTCGGCCTCAGGCTGGGCCCCCCTGGTGCGAGTGGGGGACAGAGGTTGCACTGGCAGAAATCCTGGTGCGGTGCTGAAGACAAAGGCTGGTGAGGGCTTGTAGTTCTGGAGAAAGATTAAGTCAGCCAAAGATCATCCCAGGAACAATATGGAGAATAAACTCAAGAAATGGAATTTAAAGTTTACCTTCAGACAAGGGAGGCAAATGCAACCAACAGGGAGTCCTGATGACAGGTCGTCCGAAAAGGGACGGCACAATGCAATGACAAACTCGGCCTCAGGCTGGGCCCCCCTGGTGCGAGTGGCTGACCGGGTTGCAGGCCAGAGCTCTCGGTGCGATGGTGAAGACAAAGGCTGGTGAGGGCTTGTAGTTCTGGAGAAAGATTATGTCAGCCAAAGATCATCCCAGGGACAATATGGAGAATAATCTCAAGAAATGGAATTTAAAGTTTACCTTCAGACAAGGGAGGCAAATACAACCAACAGGGAGGCCTGGTGATAGCGCGTCCGATGTGGGACGGCACACTACAATGACAAAATCAGCCTCAGGCTGGGCCCCCCTGGTGTGAGTGGGGGACCGGGTTGCAGTGCTGGAGCCCTGGGTGTGGTGCTGGAGACAAAGGCTTGTGAGGGCTTGTAGTTCTTGAGCAAGATTATGTCAGCCAAAGATCATCCCAGGGACAATATGGAGAATAAACTCAAGAAATGGAATTTAAAGTTTACCTTCAGACAAGGGAGGCAAATGCAACCAACAGGGAGGCCTGGGGAAAGCTTGATCGAGAGGGCGACGCCCACTGCAACGACAACCACCGCCTAAGGCTGGGCACCCCTGGTGAGAGTGGGGGACCGGGCAGCAGTGCTGGAGGCCTGGCTGGAGCCCCGGGATGGCCTGGAGTCACATGCTGGTGAGGGCTTGTAGTTCTGGAGCAAGATTAAGTCAGCCGTAGATCATCCCAGGGACAATATGGAGAATAAACTCAAGAAAGGGAATTTAAAGTTTACCTTCAGACAAGGGAGGCAAATGCAACCAACAGGGAGGCCTGGTGACAGCTCGTCCGATGTGGGGCGGCACACTGCAATGACAAAATCGCCCTCAGGCTGGGCCCCCCTAGTGAGAGTGGGGAACCGGGTTGCAGTGCTGGAGCTCTGGGTGCGGTGCTGAAGACAGAGGCTGGTGAGGGCTTGTAGTTCTGGAGAAAGATTATGTCAGCCAAAGATCATCCCAGGGACAATATGGAGAATAAACTCAAGAAATGGAATTTAAAGTTTACCTTCAGACAAGGGAGGCAAATGCAACCAACAGGGAGGCCTGGGGAAAGCTTGATCGAGAGGGCGACGCCCACTGCAACGACAACCACCGCCTAAGGCTGGGCACCCCTGGTGAGAGTGGGGGACCGGGCAGCAGTGCTGGAGCCCTGGCTGGAGCCCCAGGGTGGCCTGGAGTCACATGCTGGTGAGGGCTTGTAGTTCTGGAGCAAGATTAAGTCAGCCGTAGATCATCCCAGGGACAATATGGAGAATAAACTCAAGAAATGGAATTTAAAGTTTACCTTCAGACAAGGGAGGCAAATGCAACCAACAGGGAGGCCTGGTGACAGCGCGTCCGACATGGGACAGCACACTGCAATGACAAACTCGGCCTCAAGCTGGGCCCCCCTGGTGCGAGTGGCTGACCGGGTTGCAGGCCAGAGCTCTGGGTGCGATGGTGAAGACAAAGGCTGGTTAGGGCTTGTAGTTCTGGGCACACTGCAATGACAAACTCGGCCTCAGGCTGGGCGCCCCTGGTGCGAGTGACTGACCGGGTTGCAGGCCAGAGCTCTGGGTGTGGTGCTGGAGACAAAGGCTGGTGAGGGCTTGTAGTTCTGGAGCAAGATTAAGTCAGCCGTAGATCATCCCAGGGACAATATGGAGAATAAACTCAAGAAATGGAATTTAAAGTTTACCTTCAGACAAGGGAAGCAAATGCAACCAACAGGGAGGCCTGGTGATAGCGCGTCCGATGTGGGACGGCACACTGCAATGACAAAATCAGCCTCAGGCTGGGCCCCCCTGGTGCGAGTGGGGGACCGAGGTTGCACTGGCGGAACTCCTGGTGCGGTGCTGAAGACAAAGGCTGGTGAGGGCTTGTAGTTCAGGAGAAAGATTATGTCAGCCAAAGATCATCCCAGGGACAATACGGAGAATAAACTCAAGAAATGGAATTTAAAGTTTACCTTCAGACAAGGGAGGCAAATGCAACCAACAGGGAGGCCTGGGGAAAGCTTGATCGAGAGGGCGACGCCCACTGTGTTGGTTTGGTTCTTTTATCCAATCTTATGCTACCAAACCGCGTGTTCGTTGAATGAAGAGAATAGTAGACAAATGAAATCTTAAGAAGTTTTAGTAACAGAAAAAACAAGATACTTGGTACAGAGCTCCGGAGGCTTAACCCTAACAACAACAATGTGTTATCAGATGCCAAGTCTGATCTATCTGTCCCTTACGCCATCTTAAATACAGAAACAAACAGTAATAAAATATGTAGATGTCTTCTTCCATGTCGTCCTCCTATTGGCTGTCCGATGGTGTAGCCTTCCCCGTTTTAGGCTAATCTGTGGCAGGAAACAAGTCCTTATTTGGCCGGGAGCCAAATAGTCCATCCTCCTCTCGATCTGGTCTGCTGGAAACTTTCCTGCCATAAAACCCTGAGGTGAAAAGTTTGTGTTCCCGTGCCTGAAAGGGTCACAAACTTTATGGGGGGTAACAAATGCAGTTTCTGTGCTCACCCCCACTTTGATCACCCCAAGTCACTGTTCCTGAGGCTTAATCAGTCAAACAGTATCTGTCTTTACTCCGAGGTTCTGAATGGTACTGATAAGAATGGGCAAATGATTATAAGAGGACGACATGTATTGACATTCATTACATTTAAACATTTAACTAACTATAATACTTCTAACACATACATACAATATTTGCTAATATACTAACTCTCACTGCTATAATGCATTAAACTAAATATAGAATCACAACAAAGGCCAGAGCTCTGGGTGCAATGGTGAAGAAAAAGGCTGGTGAGGGCTTGTAGTTCTGGAAAAAGATTATGTCAGCCAAAGATCATCCCAGGGACAATATGGAGAATAAACTCAAGAAATGTAATTTAAAGTTTACCTTCAGACAAGGGAGGCAAATGCAACCAACAGGGAGGCCTGGGGAAAGCTTGATCGAGAGGGCGTCGCCAACTGAAACGACAACCACCGCCTAAGGCTGGGCCCCCCTGGTGAGAGTGGGGGACTGGGCAGCAGTGCTGGAGCCCTGGCTGGAGCCCCGGTGTGGCCTGGAGTCACATGCTGGTGAGGGCTTATAGTTCTGGAGCAAGATTAAGTCAGCCGTAGATCATCCCAGGCACAATATGGAGAATAAACTCAAGAAATGTAATTTAAAGTTTACCTTCAGACAATGGAGGCAAATGCAACCAACAGGGAGGCCTGGGGAAAGCTTGATCGAGAGGGCGACACCCACTGCAACGACAACCACCGCCTAAGGATGGGCACCCCTGGTGAGGGTGGGGGACCGGGCAGCAGTGCTGGAGCCCTGGCTGGAGCCCCGGTGTGGCCTGGAGTCACATGCTGGTGAGTGCTTGTAGTTCTGGAGCAAGATTAAGTCAGCCGTAGATCATGCAAGGCACAATATGGAGAATAAACTCAAGAAATGGAATTTAAAGTTTACCTTCAGACAAGGGAGGCAAATGCAACCAACAGGGAGGCCTGGTGACAGCGCGTCCGACATGGGACAGCACACTGCAATGACAAAATCAGCCTCAGGCTGGGCCCCCCTGGTGCGAGTGGGTGACCGGGTTGCAGGCCAGAGCTCTGGGTGCGATGGTGAAGACAAAGGCTGGTGAGGGCTTGTAGTTCTGGAGAAAGATTATGTCAGCCAAAGATCATCCCAGGGAAAATATGGAAAATAAACTCAAGAAATGGAATTTAAAGTTTACCTTCAGACAAGGGAGGCAAATACAACCAACAGGGAGGCCTGGTGATAGCGCGTCCGATGTGGGACGGCACACTACAATGACAAAATCAGCCTCAGGCTGGGCCCCCCTGGTGTGAGTGGGGGACCGGGTTGCAGTGCTGGAGCCCTGGGTGTGGTGCTGGAGACAAAGGCTTGTGAGGGCTTGTAGTTCTTGAGCAAGATTATGTCAGCCAAAGATCATCCCAGGGACAATATGGAGAATAAACTCAAGAAATGGAATTTAAAGTTTACCTTCAGACAAGGTAGGCAAATGCAACCAACAGGGAGGCCTGGGGAAAGCTTGATCGAGAGGGCGACGCCCACTGCAACGACAACAACCGCCTAAGGCTGGGCACCCCTGGTGAGAGTGGGGGACCAGGCAGCAGTGCTGGAACCCTGGCTGGAGCCCCAGGGTGGCCTGGAGTAACATGCTGGTGAGGGCTTGTAGTTCTGGAGCAAGATTAAGTCAGCCGTAGATCATCCCAGGGACAATATGGAGAATAAACTCAAGAAAGGGAATTTAAAGTTTACCTTCAGACAAGGAAGGCAAATGCAACCAACAGGGAGGCCTGGTGACAGCGCGTCCGATGTGGGACGGCACACTGCAATGAAAACCTCGGCCTCAGGCTGGGCCCCCCTGGTGCGAGTGGGGGACCGAGGTTGCACTGGCGGAACTCCTGGTGCGGTGCTGAAGACAAAGGCTTGTGAGGGCTTGTAGTTCTGGAGCAAGATTATGTCAGCCAAAGATCATCCCAGGGACAATATGGAGAATAAACTCAAGAAATGGAATTTAAAGTTTACCTTCAAACAAGGGAGGCGAATGCAACCAACAGGGAGGCCTGATGACAGGTCTTCCGACATGGGACGGCACACTGCAATGACAAAATCGCCCTCAGGCTGGGTACCCCTAGTGTGAGTGGGGGACCGGGTTGCAGTGCTGGAGCTCTGGGTGCGGTGCTGAAGACAGAGGCTGGTGAGGGCTTGTAGTTCTGGAGCAAGATTAAGTCAGCCAAAGATCATCCCAGGGACAATATGGAGAATAAACTCAAGAAATGTAATTTAAAGTTTACCTTCAGACAAGGGAGGCAAATGCAACCAACAGGGAGGCCTGAGGAAAGCTTGATCGAGAGGGCGACGTCCACTGCAACGACAACCTCGGCCTCAGGCTGGGCACCCCTGGTGCGAGTGGGGGACCGAGGTTGCACTGGCGGAACTCCTGGTGCGGTGCTGAAGACAAAGGCTTGTGAGGGCTTGTAGTTCTGGAGCAAGATTATGTCAGCCAAAGATCATCCCAGGGACAATATGGAGGATAAACTCAAGAAATGGAATTTAAAGTTTACCTTCAGACAAGGGAGGCAAATGCAACCAACAGGGAGGCCTGATGACAGGTCGTCCGACATGGGACGGCACACTGCAATGACAAAATCGCCCTCAGGCTGGGCACATCTAGTGTGATGGGGGACCGGGTTGCAGTGCTGGAGCTCTGGGTGCGGTGCTGAAGACAGAGGCTGGTGAGGGCTTGTAGTTCTGGAGAAAGATTATGTCAGCCAAAGATCATCCCAGGGACAATATGGAGAATAAACTCAAGAAATGTAATTTAAAGTTTACCTTCAGACAAGGGAGGCAAATGCAAACAACAGGGAGGCCTGGGGAAAGCTTGATCGAGAGGGAGACGCCCACTGCAACGACAACCACCGCCTAAGGCTGGGCACCCCTGGTGAGAGTGGGGGACCGGGCAGCAGTCCTGGAGCCCTGGTTGGAGCCCCAGGGTGGCTTGGAGTCACATGCTGGTGTGGGCTTGTAGTTCTGGAGCAAGATTAAGTCAGCCGTAGATCATCCCAGGGACAATATGGAGTATAAACTCAAGAAAGGGAATTTAAAGTTTACCTTCAGACAAGGGAGGCAAATGCAACCAACAGGTAGGCCTGGTGATAGCGCGTCCGATGTGGGACGGCACACTGCAATGAAGAAATTAGCCTCAGGCTGGGCCCCCCTGGTGTGAGTGGGGGACCGGGTTGCAGTGCTGGAGCCCTGGGTGTGGTGCTGGAGACAAAGGCTTGTGAGGGCTTGTAGTTCTGGAGCAAGATTATGTCAGCCAAAGATCATCCCAGGGACAATATGGAAAATAAACTCAAGAAATGGAAAATAAAGTTTACCTTCAGACAAGGGAGGCAAATGCAACCAACAGGGAGGCCTGGGGAAAGCTTAATCGAGAGGGCGACGTCCACTGCAACGACAACAACCGCCTAAGGCTGGGCACCCCTGGTGAGAGTGGGGGACCGGGCAGCAGTGCTGGAGCCCTGGCTGGAGGCCCAGGGTGGCCTGGAGTAACATGCTGGTGAGGGCTTGTAGTTCTGGAGCAAGATTAAGTCAGCCGTAGATCATCCCAGGGACAATATGGAGAATAAACTCAAGAAAGGGAATTTAAAGTTTACCTTCAGACAAGGGAGGCAAATGCAACCAACAGGGAGGCCTGGGGAAAGCTTGATCGAGAGGGCGACGCCCACTGCAACGACAACCACCGCCTAAGGCTGGGCACCCCTGGTGAGAGTGGGGGACCGGGCAGCAGTGCTGGAGCCCTGGTTGGAGCCCCAGGGTGGCTTGGAGTCACATGCTGGTGAGGGCTTGTAGTTCTGGAGCAAGATTAAGTCAGCCGTAGATCATCCCAGGGACAATATGGAGTATAAACTCAAGAAAGGGAATTTAAAGTTTACCTTCAGACAAGGGAGGCAAATGCAACTAACAGGGAGGCCTGGTGACAGCGCGTCCGACATGGGACGGCACACTGCAATGACAAACTCGGCCTCAGGCTGGGCCCCCCTGGTGCGAGTGGGTGACCGGGTTGCAGGCCAGAGCTCTGGGTGCGATGGTGAAGACAAAGGCTGGTGAGGGCTTGTAGTTCTGGAGAAAGATTATGTCAGCCAAAGATCATCCCAGGGACAATATGGAGAATAAACTCAAGAAATGGAATTTAAAGTTTACCTACAGACAAGGGAGGCAAATGCAACCAACAGGGAGGCCTGGGGAAAGCTTGATCGAGAGGGCGACGCCCACTGCAACGACAACCACCGCCTAAGGCTGGGCACCCCTGGTGAGAGTGGGGGACCGGGCAGCAGTGCTGGAGCCCTGGCCGGAGCCCCGGGGTGGCCTGGAGTCACATCCTGGTGAGGGCTTGTAGTTCTGGAGCAAGATTAAGTCAGCCAAAGATCATCCCAGGGACAATATGGAGAATAAACTGAAGAAAGGGAATTTAAAGTTTACCTTCAGACAAGGGAGGCAAATGCAACCAACAGGGAGGCCTGGTGACAGCTCGTCCGATGTGGGGCGGCACACTGCAATGACAAAATCGCCCTCAGGCTGGGCCCCCCTAGTGAGAGTGGGGGACCGGGTTGCAGTGCTGGAGCTCTGGGTGCGATGGTGAAGACAGAGGATGGTGAGGGCTTGTAGTTCTGGAGAAAGATTATGTCAGTCAAAGATCATCCCAGGGACAATATGGAGGATAAACTCAAGAAATGGAATTTAAAGTTTACCTTCAGACAAGGGAGGCAAATGCAACCAACAGGGAGGCCTGATGACAGGTCGTCCGACATGGGACGGCACACTGCAATGACAAAATCGCCCTCAGGCTGGGCACATCTAGTGTGATGGGGGACCGGGTTGCAGTGCTGGAGCTCTGGGTGCGGTGCTGAAGACAGAGGCTGGTGAGGGCTTGTAGTTCTGGAGAAAGATTATGTCAGCCAAAGATCATCCCAGGGACAATATGGAGAATAAACTCAAGAAATGTAATTTAAAGTTTACCTTCAGACAAGGGAGGCAAATGCAACCAACAGGGAGGCCTGGGGAAAGCTTGATCGAGAGGGAGACGCCCACTGCAACGACAACCACCGCCTAAGGCTGGGCACCCCTGGTGAGAGTGGGGGACCGGGCAGCAGTCCTGGAGCCCTGGTTGGAGCCCCAGGGTGGCTTGGAGTCACATGCTGGTGTGGGCTTGTAGTTCTGGAGCAAGATTAAGTCAGCCGTAGATCATCCCAGGGACAATATGGAGTATAAACTCAAGAAAGGGAATTTAAAGTTTACCTTCAGACAAGGGAGGCAAATGCAACCAACAGGTAGGCCTGGTGATAGCGCGTCCGATGTGGGACGGCACACTGCAATGAAGAAATTAGCCTCAGGCTGGGCCCCCCTGGTGTGAGTGGGGGACCGGGTTGCAGTGCTGGAGCCCTGGGTGTGGTGCTGGAGACAAAGGCTTGTGAGGGCTTGTAGTTCTGGAGCAAGATTATGTCAGCCAAAGATCATCCCAGGGACAATATGGAAAATAAACTCAAGAAATGGAAAATAAAGTTTACCTTCAGACAAGGGAGGCAAATGCAACCAACAGGGAGGCCTGGGGAAAGCTTAATCGAGAGGGCGACGTCCACTGCAACGACAACAACCGCCTAAGGCTGGGCACCCCTGGTGAGAGTGGGGGACCGGGCAGCAGTGCTGGAGCCCTGGCTGGAGGCCCAGGGTGGCCTGGAGTAACATGCTGGTGAGGGCTTGTAGTTCTGGAGCAAGATTAAGTCAGCCGTAGATCATCCCAGGGACAATATGGAGAATAAACTCAAGAAAGGGAATTTAAAGTTTACCTTCAGACAAGGGAGGCAAATGCAACCAACAGGGAGGCCTGGGGAAAGCTTGATCGAGAGGGCGACGCCCACTGCAACGACAACCACCGCCTAAGGCTGGGCACCCCTGGTGAGAGTGGGGGACCGGGCAGCAGTGCTGGAGCCCTGGTTGGAGCCCCAGGGTGGCTTGGAGTCACATGCTGGTGAGGGCTTGTAGTTCTGGAGCAAGATTAAGTCAGCCGTAGATCATCCCAGGGACAATATGGAGTATAAACTCAAGAAAGGGAATTTAAAGTTTACCTTCAGACAAGGGAGGCAAATGCAACTAACAGGGAGGCCTGGTGACAGCGCGTCCGACATGGGACGGCACACTGCAATGACAAACTCGGCCTCAGGCTGGGCCCCCCTGGTGCGAGTGGGTGACCGGGTTGCAGGCCAGAGCTCTGGGTGCGATGGTGAAGACAAAGGCTGGTGAGGGCTTGTAGTTCTGGAGAAAGATTATGTCAGCCAAAGATCATCCCAGGGACAATATGGAGAATAAACTCAAGAAATGGAATTTAAAGTTTACCTACAGACAAGGGAGGCAAATGCAACCAACAGGGAGGCCTGGGGAAAGCTTGATCGAGAGGGCGACGCCCACTGCAACGACAACCACCGCCTAAGGCTGGGCACCCCTGGTGAGAGTGGGGGACCGGGCAGCAGTGCTGGAGCCCTGGCCGGAGCCCCGGGGTGGCCTGGAGTCACATCCTGGTGAGGGCTTGTAGTTCTGGAGCAAGATTAAGTCAGCCAAAGATCATCCCAGGGACAATATGGAGAATAAACTGAAGAAAGGGAATTTAAAGTTTACCTTCAGACAAGGGAGGCAAATGCAACCAACAGGGAGGCCTGGTGACAGCTCGTCCGATGTGGGGCGGCACACTGCAATGACAAAATCGCCCTCAGGCTGGGCCCCCCTAGTGAGAGTGGGGGACCGGGTTGCAGTGCTGGAGCTCTGGGTGCGATGGTGAAGACAGAGGATGGTGAGGGCTTGTAGTTCTGGAGAAAGATTATGTCAGTCAAAGATCATACCAGGGACAATATGGAGAATAAACTCAAGAAATGGAATTTAAAGTTTACCTTCAGACAAGGGAGGCAAATGCAACCAACAGGGAGGCATGGTGACAGCGCGTCCGATGTGGGACGGCACACTGCAATGTCAACCTCGGCCTCAGGCTGGGCCCCCCTGGTGAGAGTGGGGTACCGGGCAGCAGTGCTGGAGCCCTGGCTGGAGCCCCAGGGTGGCCTGGAGTCACATGCTGGTGAGGGCTTGTAGTTCAGGAGAAAGATTATGTCAGCCAAAGATCATCCCAGGGACAATATGGAGAATAAACTCAAGAAATGGAATTTAAAGTTTACCTTCAGACAAGGGAGGCAAATGCAACCAACAGGGAGGCCTGGTGACAGCACGTCCGACATGGGACGGCACACTGCAATGAAAAACTAGGCCTCAGGCTAGACCCCCTGGTGCGAGTGGCTGACTGGGTTGCAGGCCAGAGCTCTGGGTGCGATGGTGAAGACAAAGGCTGGTGAGGGCTTGTAGTTCTGGAGAAAGATTATGTCAGCCAAAGATCATCCCAGGGACAATATGGAGAATAAACTCAAGAAATGTAATTTAAAGTTTACCTTCAGACAAGGGAGGCAAATGCAACCAACAGGGAGGCCTGGTGACAGCGCGTCCGACATGGGACGGCAGACTGCAATGACAAAATCCGCCTCAGGTTGGGCCCCCCCGGTGTGAGTGGGGGACCGGGTTGCAGTGCTGGAGCCCTGGGTGTGGTGCTGGAGACAAAGACTTGTGAGGGCTTGTAGTTCTGGAGCAAGATTAAGTCAGCCAAAGATCATCCCAGGGACAATATGGAGAATAAACTCAAGAAATGGAATTTAAAGTTTACCTTCAGACAAGGGAGGCAAATGCAACCAACAGGGAGGCCTGGTGACAGCTCGTCCGACGTGAGGCGGCACACTGCAATGACAACCTCGGCCTCAGGCTGGGCCCCCCTGGTGCGAGGGGGGGACCGAGGTTGCACAGGCGGAACTCCTGGTGCGGTGCTGAAGACAAAGGCTTGTGAGGGCTTGTAGTTCTGGAGAAAGATTATGTCAGCCAAAGATCATCCCAGGGACAATATGGAGAATAAACTCAAGAAATGGAATTTAAAGTTTACCTTCAGACGAGGGAGGCAAATGCAACCAACAGGGAGGCTAGATGACAGGTCGTCCGACATGGGACGGCACACTGCAATGACAATCTCGGCCTCAGGCTGGGCCCCCCTAGTGTGAGTGGGGGACCAGGTTGCAGTGCTGTAGCTCTGGGTGCGATGGTGAAGACAGAAGCTGGTGAGGGCTTGTAGTTCTGGAGAAAGATTATGTCAGCCAAAGATCATCCCAGGGACAATATGGAGAATAAACTCAAGAAATGTAATTTAAAGTTTACCTTCAGACAAGGGAGGCAAATGCAACCAACAGGGAGGCCTGGGGAAAGCTTGATCGAGAGGGAGACGCCCACTGCAACGACAACCACCGCCTAAGGCTGGGCACCCCTGGTGAGAGTGGGGGACCGGGCAGCAGTGCTGGAGCCCTGGCTGGTGCCCCAGGGTGGCCTGGAGTCACATGCTGGTGAGGGCTTGTAGTTCTGGAGAAAGATTATGTCAGCCAAAGATCATCCCAGGGACAATATGGAGAATAAACTCAAGAAATGGAATTTAAAGTTTACCTTCAGACAAGGGAGGCAAATGCAACCAACAGGGAGGCCTGGTGACAGCGCGTCCGACATGGGACGGCACACTGCAATGACAAAATCAGCCTCAGGTTGGGCCCCCCCGGTTTGAGTGGGGGACCGGGTTGCAGTGCTGGAGCCCTGGGTGTGGTGCTGGAGACAAAGACTTGTAAGGGCTTGTAGTTCTGGAGCAAGATTAAGTCAGCCAAAGATCATCCCAGGGACAATATGGAGACTAAACTCAAGAAATGGAATTTAAAGTTTACCTTCAGACAAGGGAGGCAAATGCAACCAACAGGGAGGCCTGGGGACAGCTTGATCGAGAGGGCGACGCCCACTGCAACGACAACCAACCCCTAAGGCTGGACACCCATGGTGAGGGTGGGGGACCGGGCAGCAGTGCTAGAGCCCTGGCTGGAACACCGGTCTGGCCTGGAGTCACATGCTGGTGAGGGCTTGTAGTTCTGGAGCAAGATAAAGTCAGCCGTAGATCATCCCAGGGACAATATGGAGAATAAACTCAAGAAATGGAATTTAAAGTTTACCTTCAGACAAGGGAGGCAAATGCAACCAACAGGGAGGCCTGGGGACAGCTCGTCCGATGTGGGGCGGCACACTGCAATGACAAATTCGCCCTTAGGGTGGGCCCCCCTAGTGTGAGTAGGGGACCGGGTTGCAGTGCTAGAGCTCTGGGTGCGGTGCTGAAAACAAAGGCTGGTGAGGGCTTGTAGTTCTGGGGAAAGATTATGTCAGCCAAAGATCATCCCAGGGGAAAATATGGAGAATAAACTCAAGAAATGTAATTCAAAGTTTACCTTCAGACAAGGGAGGCAAATGCAACCAACAGGGAGGCCTGGGGAAAGCTTGATCGAGAGGGCGACGCCCACTGCAATGACAACCACCGCCTAAGGCTGGGCACCCCTGGTGAGAGTGGGGGACCGGGCAGCAGTGCTAGAGCCCTGGCTGGAACCCCGGTCTGGCCTGGAGTCACATGCTGGTGAGGGCTTGTAGTTCTGGAGCAAGATAAAGTCAGCCGTAGATCATCCCAGGGACAATATGGAGAATAAACTCAAGAAAGGGAATTTAAAGTTTACCTTCAGACAAGGGAGGCAAATGCAACCAACAGGGAGGCCTGGGGACAGCTCGTCCGATGTGGGGCGGCACACTGCAATGACAAAATCGCCCTTAGGGTGGGGCCCCCTAGTGTGAGTAGGGGACCGGGTTGCAGTGCTGGAGCTCTGGGTGCGGTGCTGAAGACAAAGGCTGGTGAGGGCTTGTAGTTCTGGGGAAAGATTATGTCAGCCAAAGATCATCCCAGGGGAAAATATGGAGAATAAACTCAAGAAATGTAATTTAAAGTTTACATTCAGACAAGGTAGGCAAATGCAACCAACAGGGAGGCCTGGGGAAAGCTTGATCGAGAGGGCGACGCCCACTGCAACGACAACCACTGCCTAAGGCTGGGCACCCCTGGTGAGAGTGGGGGACCGGGCAGCAGTACTGGAGCCCTGGCTGGAGCCCCGGTCTGGCCTGGAGTCACATGCTGGTGAGGGCTTGTAGTTCTGGAGCAAGATTAAGTCAGCCGTAGATCATCCCAGGCACAATATGGAGAATAAACTCAAGAAATGGAATTTAAAGTTTACCTTCAGACAAGGGAGGCAAATGCAACCAACGGGGAGGCCTGGTGACAGCGCGTCCGATGTGGGACGGCACACTTCAATGACAAAATCAGCCTCAGGCTGGGCCCCCCTGGTGTGAGTGGGTGACCGGGCAGCAGTGCTGGAGCCCTGGGTGTGGTGCTGGAGACAAAGGCTTGTGAGGGTTTGTAGTTCTGGAGCAAGATTATGTCAGCCAAAGATCATCCCAGGCACAATATGGAGAATAAACTCAAGAAATGTAATTTAAAGTTTACCTTCAGACAAGGGAGGCAAATGCAACCAAAAGGGAGGCCTGGTGACAGCGCGTCCGACATGGGACGGCACACTGCAATGACAAACTCGGCCTCAGGCTGGGCCCCCTTGGTGCGAGTGGGTGACCGGGTTGCAGGCCAGAGCTCTGGGTGCGATGGTGAAGACAAAGAATGGTGAGGGCTTGTAGTTCTGGAGCAAGATTATGTCAGCCAAAGATCATCCCAGGGACAATATGGAAAATAAACTCAAGAAATGGAATTTAAAGTTTACCTTCAGACGAGGGAGGCAAATGCAACCAACAGGGAGGCTAGATGACAGGTCGTCCGACATGGGACGGCACACTGCAATGACAAACTCGGCCTCAGGCTGGGCACCCCCTAGTGTGAGTGGGGGACCAGGTTGCAGTGCTGTAGCTCTGGGTGCGATGGTGAAGACAGAAGCTGGTGAGGGCTTGTAGTTCTGGAGAAAGATTATGTCAGCCAAAGATCATCCCAGGGACAATATGGAGAATAAACTCAAGAAATGTAATTTAAAGTTTACCTTCATACAAGGGAGGCAAATGCAACCAACAGGGAGGCCTGGGGAAAGCTTGATCGAGAGGGCGACGCCCACTGCAACGACAACCACCGCTTAAGGCTGGGCACCCCTGGTGAGAGTGGGGGACCGGGCAGCAGTGCTGGAGCCCTGGCTGGTGCCCCAGGGTGGCCTGGAGTCACATGCTGGTGAGGGCTTGTAGTTCTGGAGAAAGATTATGTCAGCCAAAGATCATCCCAGGGACAATATGGAGAATAAACTCAAGAAATGGAATTTAAAGTTTACCTTCAGACAAGGGAGGCAAATGCAACCAACAGGGAGGCCTGGTGACAGCGCGTCCGACATGGGACGGCACACTGCAATGACAAAATCAGCCTCAGGTTGGGCCCCCCCGGTGTGAGTGGGGGACCGGGTTGCAGTGCTGGAGCCCTGGGTGTGGTGCTGGAGACAAAGACTTGTGAGGGCTTGTAGTTCTGGAGCAAGATTAAGTCAGCCAAAGATCATTCCAGGGACAATATGGAGACTAAACTCAAGAAATGGAATTTAAAGTTTACCTTCAGACAAGGGAGGCAAATGCAACCAACAGGGAGGCCTGGGGACAGCTTGATCGAGAGGGCGACGCCCACTGCAACGACAACCAACCCCTAAGGCTGGACACCCATGGTGAGGGTGGGGGACCGGGCAGCAGTGCTAGAGCCCTGGCTGGAACCCCGGTCTGGCCTGGAGTCACATGCTGGTGAGGGCTTGTAGTTCTGGAGCAAGATAAAGTCAGCCGTAGATCATCCCAGGGACAATATGGAGAATAAACTCAAGAAATGGAATTTAAAGTTTACCTTCAGACAAGGGAGGCAAATGCAACCAACAGGGAGGCCTGGGGACAGCTCGTCCGATGTGGGGCGGCACACTGCAATGACAAAATCGCCCTTAGGGTGGGCCCCCCTAGTGTGAGTAGGGGACCGGGTTGCAGTACTAGAGCTCTGGGTGCGGTGCTGAAAACAAAGGCTGGTGAGGGCTTGTAGTTCTGGGGAAAGATTATGTCAGCCAAAGATCATCCCAGGGGAAAATATGGAGAATAAACTCAAGAAATGTAATTTAAAGTTTACCTTCAGACAAGGGAGGCAAATGCAACCAACAGGGAGGCCTGGGGAAAGCTTGATCGAGAGGGCGACGCCCATTGCAACGACAACCACCGCCTAAGGCTGGGCACCCCTGGTGAGAGTGGGGGACCGGGCAGCAGTACTAGAGCCCTGGCTGGAACCCCGGTCTGGCCTGGAGTCACATGCTGGTGAGGGCTTGTAGTTCTGGAGCAAGATAAAGTCAGCCGTAGATCATCCCAGGGACAATATGGAGAATAAACTCAAGAAAGGGAATTTAAAGTTTACCTTCAGACAAGGGAGGCAAATGCAACCAACAGGGAGGCCTGGGGACAGCTCGTCCGATGTGGGGCGGCACACTGCAATGACAAAATCGCCCTTAGGGTGGGCCCCCCTAGTGTGAGTAGGGGACCGGGTTGCAGTGCTGGAGCTCTGGGTGCGGTGCTGAAGACAAAGGCTGGTGAGGGCTTGTAGTTCTGGGGAAAGATTATGTCAGCCAAAGATCATCCCAGGGGAAAATAAGGAGAATAAACTCAAGAAATGTAATTTAAAGTTTACATTCAGACAAGGTAGGCAAATGCAACCAACAGGGAGGCCTGGGGAAAGCTTGATCGAGAGGGCGACGCCCACTGCAACGACAACCACCGCCTAAGGCTGGGCACCCCTGGTGAGAGTGGGGGACCGGGCAGCAGTACTGGAGCCCTGGCTGGAGCCCCGGTCTGGCCTGGAGTCACATGCTGGTGAGGGCTTGTAGTTCTGGAGCAAGATTAAGTCAGCCGTAGATCATCCCAGGCACAATATGGAGAATAAACTCAAGAAATAGAATTTAAAGTTTACCTTCAGACAAGGGAGGCAAATGCAACCAACAGGGAGGCCTGGTGACAGCGCGTCCGATGTGGGACGGCACACTGCAATGACAAAATCAGCCTCAGGCTGGGCCCCCCTGGTGTGAGTGGGTGACCGGGCAGCAGTGCTGGAGCCCTGGGTGTGGTGCTGGAGACAAAGGCTTGTGAGGGTTTGTAGTTCTGGAGCAAGATTATGTCAGCCAAAGATCATCCCAGGCACAATATGGAGAATAAACTCAAGAAATGTAATTTAAAGTTTACCTTCAGACAAGGGAGGCAAATGCAACCAACAGGGAGGCTAGAAGACAGGTCGTCCGACATGGGACGGCACACTGCAATGACAAACTCGGCCTCAGGCTGGGCCCCCCTAGTGTGAGTGGGGGACCGGGTTGCAGTGCTGTAGCTCTGGGTGCGATGGTGAAGACAGAAGCTGGTGAGGGCTTGTAGTTCTGGAGAAAGATTATGTCAGCCAAAGATCATCCCAGGGACAATATGGAGAATAAACTCAAGAAATGGAATTTAAAGTTTACCTTCAGACAAGGGAGGCAAATGCAACCAACAGGGAGGCCTGGTGACAGCGCGTCCGATGTGGAACGGCACACTGCAATGACAACCTCGGCCTCAGGCTGGGCCCCCCTGGTGTGAGTGGGGGACCGAGGTTGCACTGACGGAACTCCTGATGCGGTGCTAAAGACAAAGGCTGGTGAGGGCTTGTAGTTCTGGAGCAAGATTAAGTCAGCCGGAGATCATCCCAGGCACAATATGGAGAATAAACTCAAGAAATGGAATTTAAAGTTTACCTTCAGACAAGGGAGGCAAATGCAACCAACAGGGAGGCCTGGTGACAGCGCGTCCGACATGGGACGGCACACTGCAATGACAAAATCAGCCTCAGGCTGGGCACCCCTGGTGTGAGTGGGGGACCGAGTTGCAGTGCTAGAGCCCTGGGTGTGGTGCTGGAGACAAAGGCTGGTGAGGGCTTGTAGTTCTGGAGAAAGATTATGTCAGCCAAAGATCATCCCAGGGACAATATGGAGAATAAACTCAAGAAAGGGAATTTAAAGTTTACCTTCAGACAAGGGAGGCAAATGCAACCAACAGGGAGGACTGGTGACAGCGCGTCCGATGTGGGACGGCACACTGCAATGACAACCGCGGCCTCAGGCTGGGCCCCCCTGGTGCGAGTGGCTGACCGGGTTGCAGGACAAAGCTCTGGGTGCGATGGTGAAGACAAAGGCTGGTGAGGGCTTGTCGTTCTGGAGAAAGATTATGTCAGCCAAAGATCATCCCAGGGACAATATGGAGAATAAACTCAAGAAATGGAATTTAAAGTTTACCTTCAGACAAGGGAGGCAAATGCAACCAACAGGGAGGCCTGGGGAAAACTTGATCGAGAGGGCGACGCCCACTGGAACGACAACCACCCCCTAAGGCTGGGCACCCCTGGTGAGAGTGGGGGACCGGGCAGCAGTGCTGGAGCCCTGGCTGGAGCCCCAGGGTGGCCTGGAGTCACATGCTAGTGAGGGCTTGTAGTTCTGGAGCAAGATTAAGACAGCCGTAGATCATCCCAGGGACAATATGGAGAATAAACTCAAGAAATGGAATTTAAAGTTTACCTTCAGACAAGGGAGGCAAATGCAACCAACAGGGAGGCCTGGTGACTGCGCGTCCGACATGGGAGAGCACACACCAATGACAAACTCGGCCTTAGGCTGGGCCCCCCTGGTGCGAGTGGCTGACCGGGTTGCAGGCCAGAGCTCTCGGTGCGATGGTGAAGACAAAGGCTGGTGAGGGCTTGTAGTTCTGGAGAAAGATTATGTCAGCCAAAGATCATCCCAGGGACAATATGGAGAATAAACTCAAGAAATGGAATTTAAAGTTTACCTTCAGACAAGGGAGGCAAATGCAACCAACAGGGAAGCCTGGTGACAGCGCGTCCGACAAGGGACGGCAAACTGCAATGACAAACTCGGCCTCAGGCAGGGCCCCCCTGGTGTGAGTGGGTGACCGGGTTGCAGGCCAGAGCTCTGGGTGCGATGGTGAAGACAAAGGCTGGTGAGGGCTTGTAGTTCTGGGCACACTGCAATGACAAACCCGGCCTCAGGCTGGGCCCCCCTGGTGTGAGTGGGGGACCAGGTTGCAGTGCTGTAGCTCTGGGTGCGATGGTGAAGACAGAAGCTGGTGAGGGCTTGTAGTTCTGGAGAAAGATTATGTCAGCCAAAGATCATCCCAGGGACAATATGGAGAATAAACTCAAGAAATGGAATTTAAAGTTTACCTTCATACAAGGGAGGCAAATGCAACCAACAGGGAGGCCTGGGGAAAGCTTGATCGAGAGGGCGACGCCCACTGCAACGACAACCACCCCCTAAGGCTGGGCACCCCTGGTGAGAGTGGGGGACCGGGCAGCAGTGCTGGAGCCCTGGCTGGAGCCCCAGGGTGGCCTGGAGTCACATGCTGGTGAGGGCTTGTAGTTCTGGAGCAAGATTAAGTCAGCCGTAGATCATCCCAGGGACAATATGGAGAATAAACTCAAGAAATGGAATTTAAAGTTTACCTTCAGACAAGGGAGGCAAATGCAACCAACAGGGAGGCATGGTGACAGCGCGTCCGATGTGGGACGGCACACTGCAATGACAACCTCGGCCTCAGGCTGGGCCCCCCTGGTGAGAGTGGGGTACCGGGCAGCAGTGCTGGAGCCCTGGCTGGAGCCCCAGGGTGGCCTGGAGTCACATGCTGGTGAGGGCTTGTAGTTCTGGAGAAAGATTATGTCAGCCAAAGATCATCCCAGGGACAATATGGAGAATAAACTCAAGAAATGGAATTTAAAGTTTACCTTCAGACAAGGGAGGCAAATGCAACCAACAGGGAGGACTGGGGAAAGCTTGATCGAGAGGGCGACGCCCACTGCAACGACAACCACCGCCTAAGGCTGGGCACCCCTGGTGAGAGTGGGGGACCGGGCAGCAGTGCTGGAGCCCTGGCTGGAGCCCCAGGGTGGCCTGGAGTCACATGCTGGTGAGGGCTTGTAGTTCTGGAGCAAGATTAAGTCAGCCGTAGATCATCCCAGGGACGATATGGACAATAAACTCAAGAAATGGAATTTAAAATTTACCTTCAGACAAGGGAGGCAAATGCAACCAACAGGGAGGCCTGGTGACAGCGCGTCCGACATGGGAGAGCACACTGCAATGACAAACTCGGCCTCAGGCTGGGCCCCCCTGGTGCGAGTGGGTGACCGGGTTGCAGGCCAGAGCTCAGGGTGCGATGGTGAAGACAAAGGCTGGGCACCCCTGGTGAGAGTGGGGGACCGGGCAGCAGTGCTGGAGCCCTGGCTGGAGCCCCAGGGTGGCCTGGAGTCACATGCTGGTGAGGGCTTGTAGTTCTGGAGCAAGATTAAGTCAGCCGTAGATCATCCCAGGGACAATATGGAGAATAAACTCAAGAAATGGAATTTAAAGTTTACCTTCAGACAAGGGAGGCAAATGCAACCAACAGGGAGGACTGGTGACAGCACGTCCGACATGGGACGGCACACTGCAATGAAAAACTAGGCCTCAGGCTGGGCCCCCTGGTGCGAGTGGCTGACCGGGTTGCAGGCCAGAGCTCTGGGTGCGATGGTGAAGACAAAGGCTGGTGAGGGCTTCTAGTTCTGGAGAAAGATTATGTCAGCCAAAGATCATCCCAGGGACAATATGGAGAATAAACACAAGAAAGGGAATTTAAAGTTTACCTTCAGACAAGGGAGGCAAATGCAACCAACAGGGAGGCCTGGTGACAGCGCGTCCGATGTGGGACGACACACTGCAATGACAAAATCAGCCTCAGGCTTGGCACCCCTGGTGTGAGTGGGGGACCGAGTTGCAGTGCTGGAGCCCTGGGTGTGGTGCTGGAGACAAAGGCTTGTGAGGGCTTGTAGTTCTGGAGAAAGATTATGTCAGCCGTAGATCATCCCAGGGACAATATGGAGAATAAACTCAAGAAATGGAATTTGAAGTTTACCCTCAGACAAGGGAGGCAAATGCAACCAACAGGGAAGCCTGATGACAGGTCGTCCGACATGGGACGGCACACTGCAATGACAAACTCGGCCTAGGGCTGGGCCCCCCTAGTGTGAGTGGGGGACCGGGTTGCAGTGCTGTAGCTCTGGGTGCGATGGTGAAGACAGAAGCTGGTGAGGGCTTGTAGTTCTGGAGAAAGATTATGTCAGCCAAAGATCATCCCAGGGACAATATGGAGAATAAACTCAAGAAATGGAATTTAAAGTTTACCTTCAGACAAGGGAGGCAAATGCAACCAACAGGGAGGCCTGGGGAAAGCTTGATCGAGAGGGCGACGCCCACTGCAACGACAACCACCGCCTAAGGCTGGGCACCCCTGGTGAGAGTGGGGGACCGGGCAGCAGTGCTGGAGCCCTGGCTGGAGCCCCAGGGTGGCCTGGAGTCACATGCTGGTGAGGGCTTGTAGTTCAGGAGAAAGATTATGTCAGCCAAAGATCATCCCAGGGACAATATGGAGAATAAACTCAAGAAATGGAATTTAAAGTTTACCTTCAGACAAGGGAGGCAAATGCAACCAACAGGGAGGACTGGTGACAGCACGTCCGACATGGGACGGCACACTGCAATGAAAAACTAGGCCTCAGGCTGGGCCCCCTGGTGCGAGTGGCTGACCGGGTTGCAGGCCAGAGCTCTGGGTGCGATGGTGAAGACAAAGGCTGGTGAGGGCTTGTAGTTCTGGAGAAAGATTATGTCAGCCAAAGATCATCCCAGGGACAATATGGAGAATAAACACAAGAAAGGGAATTTAAAGTTTACCTTCAGACAAGGGAGGCAAATGCAACCAACAGGGAGGCCTGGTGACAGCGCGTCCGATGTGGGACGACACACTGCAATGACAAAATCAGCCTCAGGCTTGGCACCCCTGGTGTGAGTGGAGGACCGAGTTGCAGTGCTGGAGCCCTGGGTGTGGTGCTGGAGACAAAGGCTTGTGAGGGCTTGTAGTTCTGGAGAAAGATTATGTCAGCCGTAGATCATCCCAGGGACAATATGGAGAATAAACTCAAGAAATGGAATTTGAAGTTTACCCTCAGACAAGGGAGGCAAATGCAACCAACAGGGAAGCCTGATGACAGGTCGTCCGACATGGGACGGCACACTGCAATGACAAACTCGGCCTAGGGCTGGGCCCCCCTAGTGTGAGTGGGGGACCGGGTTGCAGTGCTGTAGCTCTGGGTGCGATGGTGAAGACAGAAGCTGGTGAGGGCTTGTAGTTCTGGAGAAAGATTATGTCAGCCAAAGATCATCCCAGGGACAATATGGAGAATAAACTCAAGAAATGGAATTTAAAGTTTACCTTCAGACAAGGGAGGCAAATGCAACCAACAGGGAGGCCTGGGGAAAGCTTGATCGAGAGGGCGACGCCCACTGCAACGACAACCACCGCCTAAGGCTGGGCACCCCTGGTGAGAGTGGGGGACCGGGCAGCAGTGCTGGAGCCCTGGCTGGAGCCCCAGGGTGGCCTGGAGTCACATGCTGGTGAGGGCTTGTAGTTCTGGAGCACGATTAAGTCAGCCGTAGATCATCCCAGGGACAATATGGACAATAAACTCAAGAAATGGAATTTAAAATTTACCTTCAGACAAGGGAGGCAAATGCAACCAACAGGGAGGCCTGGTGACAGCGCGTCCGACATGGGAGAGCACACTGCAATGACAAACTCGGCCTCAGGCTGGGCCCCCCTGGTGCGAGTGGGTGACCGGGTTGCAGGCCAGAGCTCTGGGTGCGATGGTGAAGACAAAGGCTGGTGAGGGCTTGTAGTTCTGGGCACACTGCAATGACAAACTCAGCCTCAGGCTGGGCCCCCCTGGTGCGAGTGGCTGACCGGGTTGCAGGCCAGAGCTCTGGGTGCGATGGTGAAGACAAAGGCTGGTGAGGGCTTGTAGTTCTGGAGAAAGATTATGTCAGCCAAAGATCATCCCAGGGACAATATGGAGAATAAACACAAGAAATGGAATTTAAAGTTTACCTTCAGACAAGGGAGGCAAATGCAACCAACAGGGAGGCCTGGGGACAGCGCGTCCGACATGGGACGGCAGACTGCAATGACAAAATCAGCCTCAGGCTGGGCCCCCCTGGTGTGAGTGGGGAACCGGGTTGCAGTGCTGGAGCCCTGGTTGTGGTGCTGGAGACAAAGACTTGTGAGGGCTTGTAGTTCTGGAACAAGATTAAGTCAGCCAAAGATCATCCCTGGGACAATATGGAGAATAAACACAAGAAATGGAATTTAAAGTTTACCTTCAGACAAGGGAGGCAAATGCAACCAACAGGGAGGCCTGGTGACAGCTCGTCCGACGTGGAACGGAAAGCTGCAATGACAACCTCGGCCTCAGGCTGGGCCCCCCTGGTGCGAGTGGGGGACCGAGGTTGCACTGGCGGAACTCCTGGTGCGGTGCTGAAGACAAAGGCTTGTGAGGGCTTGTAGTTCTGGAGCAAGATTATGTCAGCCAAAGATCATCCCAGGGACAATATGGAGAATAAACTCAAGAAATGTAATTTAAAATTTACCTTCAGACAAGGGAGGCAAATGCAACCAACAGGGAGGCCTGGTGACAGCGCGTCCGACATGGGACGGCACACTGCAATGACAAACTCGGCCTCAGATTGGGGCCCCTTGGTGCGAGTGGCTGACCGGGTTGCAGGCCAGAGCTCTGGGTGCGATGGTGAAGACAAAGAATGGTGAGGGCTTGTAGTTCTGGAGCAAGATTATGTCAGCCAAAGATCATCCCAGGGACAATATGGAAAATAGACTCAAGAAATGTAATTTAAAGTTTACCTTCAGACAAGGGAGGCAAATGCAACCAACAGGGAGGCCTGGGGAAAGCTTGATCGAGAGGGCGACGCCCACTGCAACGACAACCACCCCCTAAGGCTGGACACCCCTGGTGAGGGTGGGGGACCGGGCAGCAGTGCTAGAGCCCTGGCTGGAGCCCCGGTCTGGCCTGGAGTCACATGCTGGTGAGGGCTTGTAGTTCTGGAGCAAGATTAAGTCAGCCGTAGATCATCCCCGGCACAATATGGAGAATAAACTCAAGAAATGGAATTTAAAGTTTACCTTCAGACAAGGGAGGCAAATGCAACCAACAGGGAGGCCTGGTGATAGCGCGTCCGATGTGGGACGGCACACTGCAATGACAAACTCGGCCTCAGGCTGGGCCCCCCTGGTGCGAGTGGCTGACCGGGTTGCAGGCCAGAGCTCTGGGTGCGATGGTGAAGACAAAGGCTGGTGAGGGCTTGTAATTCTGGAGAAAGATTATGTCAGCCAAAGATCATCCCAGGGACAATATGGAGAATAAACACAAGAAATGGAATTTAAAGTTTACCTTCAGACAAGGGGGGCAAATGCAACCAACAGGGAGGCCTGGGGAAAGCTTGATCGAGAGGGCGACGCCCACTGCACGACAACCACCGCCTAAGGCTGGGCACCCCTGGTGAGAGTGGGGGACCGGGCAGCAGTGCTGGAGCCCTGGCTGGAGCCCCAGGGTGGCCTGGAGTCACATGCTGGTGAGGGCTTGTAGTTCTGGAGCAAGATTAAGTCAGCCGTAGATCATCCCAGGGACAATATGGAGAATAAACTCAAGAAATGGAATTTAAAGTTTACCTTCAGACAAGGGAGGCAAATGCAACCAACAGGGAGGCCTGGTGACAGCGCGTCCGACATGGGACAGCACACTGCAATGACAAACTCGGCCTCAAGCTGGGCCCCCCTGGTGCGAGTGGCTGACCGGGTTGCAGGCCAGAGCTCTGGGTGCGATGGTGAAGACAAAGGCTGGTTAGGGCTTGTAGTTCTGGGCACACTGCAATGACAAACTCGGCCTCAGGCTGGGCCCCCCTGGTGCGAGTGGGGGACCGAGGTTGCACTGGCGGAACTCCTGGTGCGGTGCTGAAGACAAAGGCTGGTGAGGGCTTGTAGTTCAGGAGAAAGATTATGTCAGCCAAAGATCATCCCAGGGACAATACGGAGAATAAACTCAAGAAATGGAATTTAAAGTTTACCTTCAGACAAGGGAGGCAAATGCAACCAACAGGGAGGCCTGGTGACAGCTCGTCCGACGTGGAACGGAAAGCTGCAATGACAACCTCGGCCTCAGGCTGGGCCCCCCTGGTGCGAGTGGGGGACCGAGGTTGCACTGGCGGAACTCCTGGTGCGGTGCTGAAGACAAAGGCTTGTGAGGGCTTGTAGTTCTGGAGCAAGATTATGTCAGCCAAAGATCATCCCAGGGACAATATGGAGAATAAACTCAAGAAATGTAATTTAAAATTTACCTTCAGACAAGGGAGGCAAATGCAACCAACAGGGAGGCCTGGTGACAGCGCGTCCGACATGGGACGGCACACTGCAATGACAAACTCGGCCTCAGATTGGGGCCCCTTGGTGCGAGTGGCTGACCGGGTTGCAGGCCAGAGCTCTGGGTGCGATGGTGAAGACAAAGAATGGTGAGGGCTTGTAGTTCTGGAGCAAGATTATGTCAGCCAAAGATCATCCCAGGGACAATATGGAAAATAGACTCAAGAAATGTAATTTAAAGTTTACCTTCAGACAAGGGAGGCAAATGCAACCAACAGGGAGGCCTGGGGAAAGCTTGATCGAGAGGGCGACGCCCACTGCAACGACAACCACCCCCTAAGGCTGGACACCCCTGGTGAGGGTGGGGGACCGGGCAGCAGTGCTAGAGCCCTGGCTGGAGCCCCGGTCTGGCCTGGAGTCACATGCTGGTGAGGGCTTGTAGTTCTGGAGCAAGATTAAGTCAGCCGTAGATCATCCCCGGCACAATATGGAGAATAAACTCAAGAAATGGAATTTAAAGTTTACCTTCAGACAAGGGAGGCAAATGCAACCAACAGGGAGGCCTGGTGATAGCGCGTCCGATGTGGGACGGCACACTGCAATGACAAACTCGGCCTCAGGCTGGGCCCCCCTGGTGCGAGTGGCTGACCGGGTTGCAGGCCAGAGCTCTGGGTGCGATGGTGAAGACAAAGGCTGGTGAGGGCTTGTAATTCTGGAGAAAGATTATGTCAGCCAAAGATCATCCCAGGGACAATATGGAGAATAAACACAAGAAATGGAATTTAAAGTTTACCTTCAGACAAGGGGGGCAAATGCAACCAACAGGGAGGCCTGGGGAAAGCTTGATCGAGAGGGCGACGCCCACTGCACGACAACCACCGCCTAAGGCTGGGCACCCCTGGTGAGAGTGGGGGACCGGGCAGCAGTGCTGGAGCCCTGGCTGGAGCCCCAGGGTGGCCTGGAGTCACATGCTGGTGAGGGCTTGTAGTTCTGGAGCAAGATTAAGTCAGCCGTAGATCATCCCAGGGACAATATGGAGAATAAACTCAAGAAATGGAATTTAAAGTTTACCTTCAGACAAGGGAGGCAAATGCAACCAACAGGGAGGCCTGGTGACAGCGCGTCCGACATGGGACAGCACACTGCAATGACAAACTCGGCCTCAAGCTGGGCCCCCCTGGTGCGAGTGGCTGACCGGGTTGCAGGCCAGAGCTCTGGGTGCGATGGTGAAGACAAAGGCTGGTTAGGGCTTGTAGTTCTGGGCACACTGCAATGACAAACTCGGCCTCAGGCTGGGCCCCCCTGGTGCGAGTGGGGGACCGAGGTTGCACTGGCGGAACTCCTGGTGCGGTGCTGAAGACAAAGGCTGGTGAGGGCTTGTAGTTCAGGAGAAAGATTATGTCAGCCAAAGATCATCCCAGGGACAATACGGAGAATAAACTCAAGAAATGGAATTTAAAGTTTACCTTCAGACAAGGGAGGCAAATGCAACCAACAGGGAGGCCTGGGGAAAGCTTGATCGAGAGGGCGACGCCCACTGTGTTGGTTTGGTTCTTTTATCCAATCTTATGCTACCAAACCGCGTGTTCGTTGAATGAAGAGAATAGTAGACAAATGAAATCTTAAGAAGTTTTAGTAACAGAAAAAACAAGATACTTGGTACAGAGCTCCGGAGGCTTAACCCTAACAACAACAATGTGTTATCAGATGCCAAGTCTGATCTATCTGTCCCTTACGCCATCTTAAATACAGAAACAAACAGTAATAAAATATGTAGATGTCTTCTTCCATGTCGTCCTCCTATTGGCTGTCCGATGGTGTAGCCTTCCCCGTTTTAGGCTAATCTGTGGCAGGAAACAAGTCCTTATTTGGCCGGGAGCCAAATAGTCCATCCTCCTCTCGATCTGGTCTGCTGGAAACTTTCCTGCCATAAAACCCTGAGGTGAAAAGTTTGTGTTCCCGTGCCTGAAAGGGTCACAAACTTTATGGGGGGTAACAAATGCAGTTTCTGTGCTCACCCCCACTTTGATCACCCCAAGTCACTGTTCCTGAGGCTTAATCAGTCAAACAGTATCTGTCTTTACTCCGAGGTTCTGAATGGTACTGATAAGAATGGGCAAATGATTATAAGAGGACGACATGTATTGACATTCATTACATTTAAACATTTAACTAACTATAATACTTCTAACACATACATACAATATTTGCTAATATACTAACTCTCACTGCTATAATGCATTAAACTAAATATAGAATCACAACAAAGGCCAGAGCTCTGGGTGCAATGGTGAAGAAAAAGGCTGGTGAGGGCTTGTAGTTCTGGAAAAAGATTATGTCAGCCAAAGATCATCCCAGGGACAATATGGAGAATAAACTCAAGAAATGTAATTTAAAGTTTACCTTCAGACAAGGGAGGCAAATGCAACCAACAGGGAGGCCTGGGGAAAGCTTGATCGAGAGGGCGTCGCCCACTGAAACGACAACCACCGCCTAAGGCTGGGCACCCCTGGTGAGGGTGGGGGACTGGGCAGCAGTGCTGGAGCCCTGGCTGGAGCCCTGGCTGGAGCCCCGAAGTAGCCTGGAGTCACATGCTAGTGAGGGCTTATAGTTCTGGAGCAAGATTAAGTCAGCCGTAGATCATCCCAGGCACAATATGGAGAATAAACTCAAGAAAGGGAATTTAAAGTTTACCTTCAGACAAGGGAGGCAAATGCAACCAACAGGGAGGCCTGGGGAAAGCTTGATCGAGAGGGCGTCGCCCACTGCAACGACAACCACCGCCTAAGGCTGGGCCCCCCTGGTGAGAGTGGGGGACTGGGCAGCAGTGCTGGAGCCCTGGCTGGAGCCCTGGCTGGAGCCCTGGCTGGAGCCCCGGTGTGGCCTGGAGTCACATGCTGGTGAGGGCTTATAGTTCTGGAGCAAGATTAAGTCAGCCGTAGATCATCCCAGGCACAATATGGAGAATAAACTCAAGAAATGTAATTTAAAGTTTACCTTCAGACAATGGAGGCAAATGCAACCAACAGGGAGGCCTGGGGAAAGCTTGATCGAGAGGGCGACACCCACTGCAACGACAACCACCGCCTAAGGATGGGCACCCCTGGTGAGGGTGGGGGACCGGGCAGCAGTGCTGGAGCCCTGGCTGGAGCCCCGGTGTGGCCTGGAGTCACATGCTGGTGAGTGCTTGTAGTTCTGGAGCAAGATTAAGTCAGCCGTAGATCATCCAAGGCACAATATGGAGAATAAACTCAAGAAATGGAATTTAAAGTTTACCTTCCGACAAGGGAGGCAAATGCAACCAACAGGGAGGCCTGGTGACAGCGCGTCCGACATGGGACGGCAGACTGCAATGACAAAATCCGCCTCAGGTTGGGCCCCCCCGGTGTGAGTGGGGGACCGGGTTGCAGTGCTGGAGCCCTGGGTGTGGTGCTGGAGACAAAGACTTGTGAGGGCTTGTAGTTCTGGAGCAAGATTAAGTCAGCCAAAGATCATCCCAGGGACAATATGGAGAATAAACTCAAGAAATGGAATTTAAAGTTTACCTTCAGACAAGGGAGGCAAATGCAACCAACAGGGAGGCCTGGTGACAGCTCGTCCGACGTGAGGCGGCACACTGCAATGACAACCTCGGCCTCAGGCTGGGCCCCCCTGGTGCGAGGGGGGGACCGAGGTTGCACAGGCGGAACTCCTGGTGCGGTGCTGAAGACAAAGGCTTGTGAGGGCTTGTAGTTCTGGAGAAAGATTATGTCAGCCAAAGATCATCCCAGGGATAATATGGAGAATAAACTCAAGAAATGGAATTTAAAGTTTACCTTCAGACGAGGGAGGCAAATGCAACCAACAGGGAGGCCTGGGGACAGCTCGTCCGATGTGGGGCGGCACACTGCAATGACAAAATCGCCCTTAGGGTGGGCCCCCCTAGTGTGAGTAGGGGACCGGGTTGCAGTGCTAGAGCTCTGGGTGCGGTGCTGAAAACAAAGGCTGGTGAGGGCTTGTAGTTCTGGGGAAAGATTATGTCAGCCAAAGATCATCCCAGGGGAAAATATGGAGAATAAACTCAAGAAATGTAATTTAAAGTTTACCTTCAGACAAGGGAGGCAAATGCAACCAACAGGGAGGCCTGGGGAAAGCTTGATCGAGAGGGCGACGCCCACTGCAACGACAACCACCGCCTAGGGCTGGGCACCCCTGGTGAGAGTGGGGGACCGGGCAGCAGTGCTAGAGCCCTGGCTGGAACCCCGGTCTGGCCTGGAGTCACATGCTGGTGAGGGCTTGTAGTTCTGGAGCAAGATAAAGTCAGCCGTAGATCATCCCAGGGACAATATGGAGAATAAACTCAAGAAAGGGAATTTAAAGTTTACCTTCAGACAAGGGAGGCAAATGCAACCAACAGGGAGGCCTGGGGACAGCTCGTCCGATGTGGGGCGGCACACTGCAATGACAAAATCGCCCTTAGGGTGGGCCCCCCTAGTGTGAGTAGGGGACCGGGTTGCAGTGCTGGAGCTCTGGGTGCGGTGCTGAAGACAAAGGCTGGTGAGGGCTTGTAGTTCTGGGGAAAGATTATGTCAGCCAAAGATCATCCCAGGGGAAAATATGGAGAATAAACTCAAGAAAGGGAATTTAAAGTTTACCTTCAGACAAGGTAGGCAAATGCAACCAACAGGGAGGCCTGGGGAAAGCTTGATCGAGAGGGCGACGCCCACTGCAACGACAACCACCGCCTAAGGCTGGGCACCCCTGGTGAGAGTGGGGGACCGGGCAGCAGTACTGGAGCCCTGTCTGGAGCCCCGGTCTGGCCTGGAGTCACATGCTGGTGAGGGCTTGTAGTTCTGGAGCAAGATTAAGTCAGCCGTAGATCATCCCAGGCACAATATGGAGAATAAACTCAAGAAATGGAATTTAAAGTTTACCTTCAGACAAGGGAGGCAAATGCAACCAACAGGGAGGCCTGGTGACAGCGCGTCCGATGTGGGACGGCACACTGCAATGACAAAATCAGCCTCAGGCTGGGCCCCCCTGGTGTGAGTGGGTGACCGGGCAGCAGTGCTGGATCCCTGGGTGTGGTGCTGGAGACAAAGGCTTGTGAGGGTTTGTAGTTCTGGAGCAAGATTATGTCAGCCAAAGATCATCCCAGGCACAATATGGAGAATAAACTCAAGAAATGTAATTTAAAGTTTACCTTCAGACAAGGGAGGCAAATGCAACCAAAAGGGAGGCCTGGTGACAGCGCGTCCGACATGGGACGGCACACTGCAATGACAAACTCGGCCTCAGGCTGGGCCCCCTTGGTGCGAGTGGGTGACCGGGTTGCAGGCCAGAGCTCTGGGTGCGATGGTGAAGACAAAGAATGGTGAGGGCTTGTAGTTCTGGAGCAAGATTATGTCAGCCAAAGATCATCCCAGGGACAATATGGAAAATAAACTCAAGAAATGGAATTTAAAGTTTACCTTCAGACGAGGGAGGCAAATGCAACCAACAGGGAGGCTAGATGACAGGTCGTCCGACATGGGACGGCACACTGCAATGACAAACTCGGCCTCAGGCTGGGCCCCCCTAGTGTGAGTGCGGGACCAGGTTGCAGTGCTGTAGCTCTGGGTGCGATGGTGAAGACAGAAGCTGGTGAGGGCTTGTAGTTCTGGAGAAAGATTATGTCAGCCAAAGATCATCCCAGGGACAATATGGAGAATAAACTCAAGAAATGTAATTTAAAGTTTACCTTCATACAAGGGAGGCAAATGCAACCAACAGGGAGGCCTGGGGAAAGCTTGATCGAGAGGGCGACGCCCACTGCAACGACAACCACCGCCTAAGGCTGGGCACCCCTGGTGAGAGTGGGGGACCGGGCAGCAGTGCTGGAGCCCTGGCTGGTGCCCCAGGGTGGCCTGGAGTCACATGCTGGTGAGGGCTTGTAGTTCTGGAGAAAGATTATGTCAGCCAAAGATCATCCCAGGGACAATATGGAGAATAAACTCAAGAAATGGAATTTAAAGTTTACCTTCAGACAAGGGAGGCAAATGCAACCAACAGGGAGGCCTGGTGACAGCGCGTCCGACATGGGACGGCACACTGCAATGACAAAATCAGCCTCAGGTTGGGCCCCCCCGGTGTGAGTGGGGGACCGGGTTGCAGTGCTGGAGCCCTGGGTGTGGTGCTGGAGACAAAGACTTGTGAGGGCTTGTAGTTCTGGAGCAAGATTAAGTCAGCCAAAGATCATCCCAGGGACAATATGGAGACTAAACTCAAGAAATGGAATTTAAAGTTTACCTTCAGACAAGGGAGGCAAATGCAACCAACAGGGAGGCCTGGGGACAGCTTGATCGAGAGGGCGACGCCCACTGCAACGACAACCAACCCCTAAGGCTGGACACCCATGGTGAGGGTGGGGGACCGGGCAGCAGTGCTAGAGCCCTGGCTGGAACCCCGGTCTGGCCTGGAGTCACATGCTGGTGAGGGCTTGTAGTTCTGGAGCAAGATAAAGTCAGCCGTAGATCATCCCAGGGACAATATGGAGAATAAACTCAAGAAATGGAATTTAAAGTTTACCTTCAGACAAGGGAGGCAAATGCAACCAACTGGGAGGCCTGGTGACAGCGCGTCCGACATGGGACAGCACATTGCAATGACAAACTCGGCCTCAGGCTGGGCCCCCTTGGTGCGAGTGGGTGACAAGGTTGCAGGCCAGAGCTCTGGGTGCGATGGTGAAGACAAAGGCTGGTGAGGGCTTGTAGTTCTGGAGAAAGATTATGTCAGCCAAAGATCATCCCAGGGACAATATGGAGAATAAACTCAAGAAATGTAATTTAAAGTTTACCTTCAGACAAGGGAGGCAAATGCAACCAACAGGGAGGCCTGGGGAAAGCTTGATCGAGAGGGCGACGCCCACTGCAACGACAACCACCCCCTATGGCTGGACACACCTGGTGAGGGTGGGGGACCGGGCAGCAGTGCTGGAGCCCTGGCTGGAGCCCTGGTCTGGCCTGGAGTCACATGCTGGTGAGGGCTTGTAGTTCTGGAGCAAGATTAAGTCAGCCGTAGATCATCCCAGGGACAATATGGAGAATAAACTCAAGAAATGGAATTTAAAGTTTACCTTCAGACAAGGGAGGCAAATGCAACCAACAGGGAGGCCTGGTGATAGCGCGTCCGATGTGGGACGGCACAGTGCAATGACAAAATCAGCCTCAGGCTGGGCCCCCCTGGGTTGAGTGGGGGACCGGGTTGCAGTGCTGGAGCCCTGGGTGTGGTGCTGGAGACAAAGGCTTGTGAGGGCTTGTAGTTCTGGAGAAAGATTATGTCAGCCAAAGATCATCCCAGGGACAATGTGGAGACTAAACTCAAGAAATGGAATTTAAAGTTTACCTTCAGACAAGGGAGGCAAATGCAACCAACAGGGAGGCCTGGGGAAAGGTTGATCGAGAGGGCGACGCCCACTGCAACGACAACCACCGCCTAAGTTTGGGAACCCCTGGTGAAAGTGCGAGACCGGGCAGCAGTGCTGAAGCCCTAGCTGGAGCCCCAGGGTGGCCTGGAGTCACATGCTGGTGAGGGCTTGTAGTTCTGGAGTAAGATTAAGTCAGCCGTAGATCATCCCAGGGACAATATGGAGAATAAACACAAGAAAGGGAATTTAAAGTTTACCTTCAGACAAGGGAGGCAAATGCAACCAACAGGGAGGCCTGGTGATAGCGCGTCAGATGTGGGACGGCACACTGCAATGACAACCTCGGCCTCAGGCTGGGCCCCCCTGGTGTGAGTGGGGGACCGAGGTTGCACTGGCAGAACTCCTGGTGCGGTGCTGAAGACAAAGGCTGGTGAGGGCTTGTAGTTCTGGAAAAAGATTATGTCAGCCAAAGATCATCCCAGGGACAATATGGAGAATAAACTCAAGAAATGGAATTTAAAGTTTACCTTCAGACAAGGGAGGCAAATGCAACCAACTGGGAGGCCTGGTGACAGCGCGTCCGACATGGGACAGCACATTGCAATGACAAACTCGGCCTCAGGCTGGGCCCCCTTGGTGCGAGTGGGTGACAAGGTTGCAGGCCAGAGCTCTGGGTGCGATGGTGAAGACAAAGGCTGGTGAGGGCTTGTAGTTCTGGAGAAAGATTATGTCAGCCAAAGATCATCCCAGGGACAATATGGAGAATAAACTCAAGAAAGGGAATTTAAAGTTTACCTTCAGACAAGGGAGGCAAATGCAACCAACAGGGAGGCCTGATGATAGCGCGTCCGATGTGGGACGGCACAGTGCAATGACAAAATCAGCCTCAGGCTGGGCCCCCCTGGTGAGAGTGGGGGACCGGGTTGCAGTGCTTGAGCCCTGGGTGTGGTGCTGGAGACAAAGGCTTGTGAGGGCTTGTAGTTCTGGAGAAAGATTATGTCAGCCGTAGATCATCCCAGGGACAATATGGAGAATAAACTCAAGAAAGGGAATTTAAAGTTTACCTTCAGACAAGGGAGGCAAATGCAACCAACTGGGAGGCCTGGTGACATCGCGTCCGACATGGGACAGCACATTGCAATGACAAACTCGGCCTCAGGCTGGGCCCCCTTGGTGCGAGTGGGGGACTGAGGTTGCACTGGCAGAAATCCTGGTACGGTGCTGAAGTCAAAGGCTGGTGAGGGCTTGTAGTTCTGGAGCAAGATTAAGTCAGCCGTAGATCATTCCAGGGACAATATGGAGAATAAACTCAAGAAAGGGAATTTAAAGTTTACCTTCAGACAAGGGAGGCAAATGCAACCAACAGGGAGGCCTGGTGACAGCGCGTCCGACATGGGACAGCACATTGCAATGACAAACTCGGCCTCAGGCTGGGCCCCCTTGGTGCGAGTGGGTGACAAGGTTGCAGGCTAGAGCTCTGGGTGCGATGGTGAAGACAAAGGCTGGTGAGGGCTTGTAGTTCTGGAGAAAGATTATGTCAGCCAAAGATCATCCCAGGGACAATATGGAGAATAAACTCAAGAAATGTAATTTAAAGTTTACCTTCAGACAAGGGAGACAAATGCAACCAACAGGGAGGCCTGGTGAGAGCGCGTCCGACATGGGACGGCACACTGCAATGACAAACTCGGCCTCAGGCTGGGCCCCCCTGGTGCAAGTGGGTGACCGGGTTGCAGGCCAGAGCTCTGGGTGCGATGGTGAAGACAAAGGCTGGTGAGGGCTTGTAGTTCTGGAGCAAGATTAAGTCAGCCGTAGATCATCCCAGGGACAATATGGAGAATAAACTCAAGAAATGGAATTTAAAGTTTACCTTCAGACAAGGGAGGCAAATGCAACCAACAGGGAGGCCTGGTGATAGCGCGTCCGATGTGGGACGGCACAGTGCAATGACAAAATCAGCCTCAGGCTGGGCCCCCCTGGTGAGAGTGGGGGACCGGGTTGCAGTGCTGGAGCCCTGGGTGTGGTGCTGGAGACAAAGGCTTGTGAGGGCTTGTAGTTCTGGAGAAAGATTATGTCAGCCGTAGATCATCCCAGGGACAATATGGAGAATAAACTCAAGAAAGGGAATTTAAAGTTTACCTTCAGACAAGGGAGGCAAATGCAACCAACAGGGAGGCCTGGTGACAGCGCGTCCGACATGGGACAGCACATTGCAATGACAAACTCGGCCTCAGGCTGGGCCCCCTTGGTGCGAGTGGGGGACTGAGGTTGCACTGGCAGAAATCCTGGTACGGTGCTGAAGTCAAAGGCTGGTGAGGGCTTGTAGTTCTGGAGCAAGATTAAGTCAGCCGTAGATCATTCCAGGGACAATATGGAGAATAAACTCAAGAAAGTGAATTTAAAGTTTACCTTCAGACAAGGGAGGCAAATGCAACCAACAGGGAGGCCTGGTGACAGCGCGTCCGACATGGGACAGCACATTGCAATGACAAACTCGGCCTCAGGCTGGGCCCCCTTGGTGCGAGTGGGTGACAAGGTTGCAGGCTAGAGCTCTGGGTGCGATGGTGAAGACAAAGGCTGGTGAGGGCTTGTAGTTCTGGAGAAAGATTATGTCAGCCAAAGATCATCCCAGGGACAATATGGAGAATAAACTCAAGAAATGTAATTTAAAGTTTACATTCAGACAAGGGAGACAAATGCAACCAACAGGGAGGCCTGGTGAGAGCGCGTCCGACATGGGACGGCACACTGCAATGACAAACTCGGCCTCAGGCTGGGCCCCCCTGGTGCAAGTGGGTGACCGGGTTGCAGGCCAGAGCTCTGGGTGCGATGGTGAAGACAAAGGCTGGTGAGGGCTTGTAGTTCTGGAGCAAGATTAAGTCAGCCGTAGATCATCCCAGGGACAATATGGAGAATAAACTCAAGAAATGGAATTTAAAGTTTACCTTCAGACAAGGGAGGCAAATGCAACCAACAGGGAGGCCTGGTGATAGCGCGTCCGATGTGGGACGGCACAGTGCAATGACAAAATCAGCCTCAGGCTGGGCCCCCCTGGTGAGAGTGGGGGACCGGGTTGCAGTGCTGGAGCCCTGGGTGTGGTGCTGGAGACAAAGGCTTGTGAGGGCTTGTAGTTCTGGAGAAAGATTATGTCAGCCGTAGATCATCCCAGGGACAATATGGAGAATAAACTCAAGAAAGGGAATTTAAAGTTTACCTTCAGACAAGGGAGGCAAATGCAACAAACAGGGAGGCCTGGTGACAGCGCGTCCGACATGGGACGGCACACTGCAATGACAACCTCGGCCTCAGGCTGGGCCCCCCTGGTGCGAGTGGGGGACCGAGGTTGCACTGGCAGAAATCCTGGTACGGTGCTGAAGTCAAAGGCTGGTGAGGGCTTGTAGTTCTGGAGCAAGATTAAGTCAGCCGTAGATCATCCCTGGGACAATATGGAGAATAAACTCAAGAAAGGGAATTTAAAGTTTACCTTCAGACAAGGGAGGCAAATGCAACCAACAGGGAAGCCTGGTGACAGCGCGTCCGACATGGGACGGCACACTGCAATGACAACCTCGGCCTCAGGCTGGGCCCCCCTGGTGCGAGTGGGGGACCGAGGTTGCACTGGCAGAAATCCTGGTACGGTGCTGAAGTCAAAGGCTGGTGAGGGCTTGTAGTTCTGGAGCAAGATTAAGTCAGCCAAAGATCATCCCAGGGACAATATGGAGAATAAACTCAAGAAATGGAATTTAAAGTTTACCTTAAGACAAGGGAGGCAAATGCAACCAACAGGGAGGCCTGGTGACAGCGCGTCCGACATGGGACGGCACACTGCAATGACAACCTCGGCCTCAGGCTGGGCCCCCCTGGTGCGAGTGGGGGACCGAGGTTGCACTGGCAGAAATCCTGGTACGGTGCTGAAGTCAAAGGCTGGTGAGGGCTTGTAGTTCTGGAGCAAGATTAAGTCAGCCGTAGATCATCCCAGGGACAATATGGAGAATAAACTCAAGAAAGGGAATTTAAAGTTTACCTTCAGACAAGGGAGGCAAATGCAACCAACAGGGAGGCCTGGTGAGAGCGCGTCCGACATGGGACAGCACATTGCAATGACAAACTCGGCCTCAGGCTGGGCCCCCTTGGTGCGAGTGGGTGACAAGGTTGCAGGCTAGAGCTCTGGGTGCGATGGTGAAGACAAAGGCTGGTGAGGGCTTGTAGTTCTGGAGCAAGATTAAGTCAGCCAAAGATCATCCCAGGGACAATATGGAGAATAAACTCAAGAAAGGGAATTTAAAGTTTACCTTCAGACAAGGGAGGCAAATGCAACCAACAGGGAGGCCTGGTGATAGCGCGTCCGATGTGGGACGGCACAGTGCAATGACAAAATCAGCCTCAGGCTGGGCCCCCCTGGTGAGAGTGGGGGACCGGGTTGCAGTGCTTGAGCCCTGGGTGTGGTGCTGGAGACAAAGGCTTGTGAGGGCTTGTAGTTCTGGAGAAAGATTATGTCAGCCGTAGATCATCCCAGGGACAATATGGAGAATAAACTCAAGAAAGGGAATTTAAAGTTTACCTTCAGACAAGGGAGGCAAATGCAACCAACTGGGAGGCCTGGTGACAGCGCGTCCGACATGGGACAGCACATTGCAATGACAAACTCGGCCTCAGGCTGGGGCCCCTTGGTGCGAGTGGGGGACTGAGGTTGCACTGGCAGAAATCCTGGTACGGTGCTGAAGTCAAAGGCTGGTGAGGGCTTGTAGTTCTGGAGCAAGATTAAGTCAGCCGTAGATCATTCCAGGGACAATATGGAGAATAAACTCAAGAAAGGGAATTTAAAGTTTACCTTCAGACAAGGGAGGCAAATGCAACCAACAGGGAGGCCTGGTGACAGCGCGTCAGACATGGGACAGCACATTGCAATGACAAACTCGGCCTCAGGCTGGGCCCCCTTGGTGCGAGTGGGTGACAAGGTTGCAGGCTAGAGCTCTGGGTGCGATGGTGAAGACAAAGGCTGGTGAGGGCTTGTAGTTCTGGAGAAAGATTATGTCAGCCAAAGATCATCCCAGGGACAATATGGAGAATAAACTCAAGAAATGTAATTTAAAGTTTACCTTCAGACAAGGGAGACAAATGCAACCAACAGGGAGGCCTGGTGAGAGCGCGTCCGACATGGGACGACACACTGCAATGACAAACTCGGCCTCAGGCTGGGCCCCCCTGGTGCAAGTGGGTGACCGGGTTGCAGGCCAGAGCTCTGGGTGCGATGGTGAAGACAAAGGCTGGTGAGGGCTTGTAGTTCTGGAGCAAGATTAAGTCAGCCGTAGATCATCCCAGGGACAATATGGAGAATAAACTCAAGAAATGGAATTTAAAGTTTACCTTCAGACAAGGGAGGCAAATGCAACCAACAGGGAGGCCTGGTGATAGCGCGTCCGATGTGGAACGGCACAGTGCAATGACAAAATCAGCCTTAGGCTGGGCCCCCCTGGTGAGAGTGGGGGACCGGGTTGCAGTGCTGGAGCCCTGGGTGTGGTGCTGGAGACAAAGGCTTGTGAGGGCTTGTAGTTCTGGAGAAAGATTATGTCAGCCGTAGATCATCCCAGGGACAATATGGAGAATAAACTCAAGAAAGGGAATTTAAAGTTTACCTTCAGACAAGGGAGGCAAATGCAACCAACAGGGAGGCCTGGTGACAGCGCGTCCGACATGGGACAGCACATTGCAATGACAAACTCGGCCTCAGGCTGGGCCCCCTTGGTGCGAGTGGGGGACTGAGGTTGCACTGGCAGAAATCCTGGTACGGTGCTGAAGTCAAAGGCTGGTGAGGGCTTGTAGTTCTGGAGCAAGATTAAGTCAGCCGTAGATCATTCCAGGGACAATATGGAGAATAAACTCAAGAAAGTGAATTTAAAGTTTACCTTCAGACAAGGGAGGCAAATGCAACCAACAGGGAGGCCTGGTGACAGCGCGTCCGACATGGGACAGCACATTGCAATGACAAACTCGGCCTCAGGCTGGGCCCCCTTGGTGCGAGTGGGTGACAAGGTTGCAGGCTAGAGCTCTGGGTGCGATGGTGAAGACAAAGGCTGGTGAGGGCTTGTAGTTCTGGAGAAAGATTATGTCAGCCAAAGATCATCCCAGGGACAATATGGAGAATAAACTCAAGAAATGTAATTTAAAGTTTACATTCAGACAAGGGAGACAAATGCAACCAACAGGGAGGCCTGGTGAGAGCGCGTCGGACATGGGACGGCACACTGCAATGACAAACTCGGCCTCAGGCTGGGCCCCCCTGGTGCAAGTGGGTGACCGGGTTGCAGGCCAGAGCTCTGGGTGCGATGGTGAAGACAAAGGCTGGTGAGGGCTTGTAGTTCTGGAGCAAGATTAAGTCAGCCGTAGATCATCCCAGGGACAATATGGAGAATAAACTCAAGAAATGGAATTTAAAGTTTACCTTCAGACAAGGGAGGCAAATGCAACCAACAGGGAGGCCTGGTGATAGCGCGTCCGATGTGGGACGGCACAGTGCAATGACAAAATCAGCCTCAGGCTGGGCCCCCCTGGTGAGAGTGGGGGACCGGGTTGCAGTGCTGGAGCCCTGGGTGTGGTGCTGGAGACAAAGGCTTGTGAGGGCTTGTAGTTCTGGAGAAAGATTATGTCAGCCGTAGATCATCCCAGGGACAATATGGAGAATAAACTCAAGAAAGGGAATTTAAAGTTTACCTTCAGACAAGGGAGGCAAATGCAACCAACAGGGAGGCCTGGTGACAGCGCGTCCGACATGGGACGGCACACTGCAATGACAACCTCGGCCTCAGGCTGGGCCCCCCTGGTGCGAGTGGGGGACCGAGGTTGCACTGGCAGAAATCCTGGTACGGTGCTGAAGTCAAAGGCTGGTGAGGGCTTGTAGTTCTGGAGCAAGATTAAGTCAGCCGTAGATCATCCCAGGGACAATATGGAGAATAAACTCAAGAAAGGGAATTTAAAGTTTACCTTCAGACAAGGGAGGCAAATGCAACCAACATGGAAGCCTGGTGACAGCGCGTCCGACATGGGACGGCACACTGCAATGACAACCTCGGCCTCAGGCTGGGCCCCCCTGGTGCGAGTGGGGGACCGAGGTTGCACTGGCAGAAATCCTGGTACGGTGCTGAAGTCAAAGGCTGGTGAGGGCTTGTAGTTCTGGAGCAAGATTAAGTCAGCCAAAGATCATCCCAGGGACAATATGGAGAATAAACTCAAGAAATGGAATTTAAAGTTTACCTTAAGACAAGGGAGGCAAATGCAACCAACAGGGAGGCCTGGTGACAGCGCGTCCGACATGGGACGGCACACTGCAATGACAACCTCGGGCCTCAGGCTGGGCCCCCCTGGTGCGAGTGGGGGACCGAGGTTGCACTGGCAGAAATCCTGGTACGGTGCTGAAGTCAAAGGCTGGTGAGGGCTTGTGGTTCTGGAGCAAGATTAAGTCAGCCGTAGATCATCCCAGGGACAATATGGAGAATAAACTCAAGAAAGGCAATTTAAAGTTTACCTTCAGACAAGGGAGGCAAATGCAACCAACAGGGAGGCCTGGTGAGAGCGCGTCCGACATGGGACAGCACATTGCAATGACAAACTCGGCCTCAGGCTGGGCCCCCTTGGTGCGAGTGGGTGACAAGGTTGCAGGCTAGAGCTCTGGGTGCGATGGTGAAGACAAAGGCTGGTGAGGGCTTGTAGTTCTGGAGAAAGATTATGTCAGCCAAAGATCATCCCAGGGACAATATGGAGAATAAACTCAAGAAATGTAATTTAAAGTTTACCTTCAGACAAGGGAGGCAAATGCAACCAACAGGGAGGCCTGGTGAGAGCGCGTCCGACATGGGACGGCACACTGCAATGACAAACTCGGCCTCAGGCTGGGCCCCCCTGGTGCAAGTGGGTGACCGGGTTGCAGGCCAGAGCTCTGGGTGCGATGGTGAAGACAAAGGCTGGTGAGGGCTTGTAGTTCTGGAGCAAGATTAAGTCAGCCAAAGATCATCCCAGGGACAATATGGAGAATAAACTCAAGAAATGGAATTTAAAGTTTACCTTCAGACAAGGGAGGCAAATGCAACCAACAGGGAGGCCTGGTGACAGCGCGTCCGACATGGGACGGCACACTGCAATGACAACCTCGGCCTCAGACTGGAACCCCTGGTGCGAGTGGCTAACTGGGTTGCAGGCCAGAGCTCTGGGTGCGATGGTGAAGACAAAGGCTGGTGAGGGCTTGTAGTTCTGGAGAAAGATTATGTCAGCCAAAGATCATCCCAGGGACAATATGGAGAATAAACTCAAGAAATGGAATTTAAAGTTTACCTTAAGACAAGGGAGGCAAATGCAACCAACAGGGAGGCCTGGTGACAGCGCGTCCGACATGGGACGGCACACTGCAATGACAAACTCGGCATCAGGCTGGGCCCCCCTGGTGAGGGTGGGGGACCGGGTTGCAGGCCAGAGCTCTGGGTGCGATGGTGAAGACAAAGGCTGGTGAAAGCTAGTAGTTCTGGAGCAAGATTAAGTCAGCCAAAGATCATCCCTGGGACAATATGGAGAATAAACTCAAGAAATGTAATTTAAAGTTTACCTTCAGACAAGGGAGGCAAATGCAACCAACAGGGAGGCCTGGTGACAGGTCGTCCGACATGGGACGGCACACTGCAATGACAACCTCGGCCTCAGGCTGGAACCCCTAGTGCGAGTGGCTAACCGGGTTGCAGGCCAGAGCTCTGGGTGCGATGGTGAAGACAAAGGCTGGTGAGGGCTTGTAGTTCTGGAGAAAGATTAAGTCAGCCAAAGATCATCCCAGGGACAATATGGAGAATAAACTCAAGAAATGGAATTTAAAGGTTACCTTCAGAAAAGGGAGGCAAATACAACCAACAGGGAGTCCTGATGACAGGTCGTCCGAAAAGGGACAGCACAATGCAATGACAAACTCGGCCTCAGGCTGGGCCCCCCTGGTGCGAGTGGCTGACCGGGTTACAGGCCAGAGCTCTGGGTGCGATGGTGAAGACAAAGGCTGGTGAGGGCTTGTAGTTCTGGAGAAAGATTATGTCAGCCGTAGATCATCCCAGGGACAATATGGAGAATAATCTCAAGAAATGTAATTTAAAGTTTACTTTCAGACAAGGGTGGCAAATGCAACCAACAGGGAGGCCTGTGGAAAGTTTGATCGAGAGGGCGACGCCCACTGCAACGACAACCACCGCCTAAGGCTGGGCACCCCTGGTGAGAGTGGGGGACCGGGCAGCAGTGCTGGAGGCCTGGCTGGAGCCCCGGGGTAGCCTGGAGTCACATGCTGGTGAGGGCTTGTAGTTCTGGAGCAAGATTAAGTCAGCCAAAGATCATCACAGGGACAATATGGAGACTAAACTCAAGAAAGGGAATTTAAAGTTTACCTTCAGACAAGGGAGGCAAATGCAACCAACAGGGAGGCCTGGTGACAGCTCGTCCGATGTGGGGCAGCACACTGCAATGACAAAATCGCCCTTAGGCTGGGCCCCCCTAGTGAGAGTGGGGAACCGGGTTGCAGTGCTGGAGCTCTGGGTGCGGTGCTGAAGACAGAGGCTGGTGAGGGCTTGTAGTTCTGGAGAAAGATTATGTCAGCCAAAGATCATCCCAGGGACAATATGGAGAATAAACTCAAGAAATGTAATTTAAAGTTTACCTTCAGACAAGGGAGGCAAATGCAACCAACAGGGAGGCCTGGGGAAAGCTTGATCGAGAGGGCGACGCCCACTGCAACGACAACCACCGCCTAAGGCTGGGCACCCCTGGTGAGAGTGGGGGACCGGGCAGCAGTGCTGGAGCCCTGGCTGGAGCCCCAGGGTGGCCTGGAGTCACATGCTGGTGAGGGCTTGTAGTTCTGGAGCAAGATTAAGTCAGCCGTAGATCATCCCAGGGACAATATGGAGAATAAACTCAAGAAATGTAATTTAAAGTTTACCTTCAGACAAGGGAGGCAAATGCAACCAACAGGGAGGCCTGGTGACAGCGCGTCCGACATGGGACAGCACACTGCAATGACAAACTCGGCCTCAAGCTGGGCCCCCCTGGTGCGAGTGGCTGACCGGGTTGCAGGCCAGAGCTCTGGGTGCTATGGTGAAAACAAAGGCTGGTGAGGGCTTGTAGTTCTGGGCACACTGCAATGACAAACTCGGCCTCAGGCTGGGCGCCCCTGGTGCGAGTGACTGACCGGGTTGCAGGCCAGAGTTCTGGGTGTGGTGCTGGAGACAAAGGCTGGTGAGGGCTTGTAGTTCTGGAGCAAGATTAAGTCAGCCGTAGATCATCCCAGGGACAATATGGAGAATAAACTCAAGAAATGGAATTTAAAGTTTACCTTCAGACAAGGGAGGCAAATGCAACCAACAGGGAGGCCTGGAGACAGCGCGTCCGATGTGGGACGGCACACTGCAATGACAACCTCGGACTAAGGCTGGGCCCCCCTGGTGCGAGTGGGGGACCGAGGTTGCACTGGCGGAACTCCTGGTGCGGTGCTGAAGTCAAAGGCTGGTGAGGGCTTGTAGTTCAGGAGAAAGATTATGTCAGCCAAAGATCATCCCAGGTACAATATGGAGAATAAACTCAAGAAATGGAATTTAAAGTTTACCTTCAGACAAGGGAGGCAAATGCAACCAACAGGGAGGCCTGGTGACAGCGCGTCCGACATGGGACAGCACACTGCAATGACAAACTCGGCCTCAAGCTGGGCCCCCCTGGTGCGAGTGGCTGACCGGGTTGCAGGCCAGAGCTCTGGGTGCGATGGTGAAAACAAAGGCTGGTGAGGGCTTGTAGTTCTGGGCACACTGCAATGACAAACTCGGCCTCAGGCTGGGCGCCCCTGGTGCGAGTGACTGACCGGGTTGCAGGCCAGAGTTCTGGGTGTGGTGCTGGAGACAAAGGCTGGTGAGGGCTTGTAGTTCTGGAGCAAGATTAAGTCAGCCGTAGATCATCCCAGGGACAATATGGAGAATAAACTCAAGAAATGGAATTTAAAGTTTACCTTCAGACAAGGGAGGCAAATGCAACCAACAGGGAGGCCTGGAGACAGCGCGTCCGATGTGGGACGGCACACTGCAATGACAACCTCGGACTAAGGCTGGGCCCCCCTCGTGCGAGTGGGGGACCGAGGTTGCACTGGCGGAACTCCTGGTGCGGTGCTGAAGTCAAAGGCTGGTGAGGGCTTGTAGTTCAGGAGAAAGATTATGTCAGCCAAAGATCATCCCAGGGACAATATGGAGAATAAACTCAAGAAATGGAATTTAAAGTTTACCTTCAGACAAGGGAGGCAAATGCAACCAACAGGGAGGCCTGGGGACAGCGCGTCCGATGTGGGACGGCACACTGCAATGACAAAATCAGCCTCAGGCTGGGCCCCCCTGGTGTGAGTGGGGGACCGGGTTGCAAAGCTGGAGCCCTGGGTGTGGTGCTGGAGACAAAGACTTGTGAGGGCTTGTAGTTCTGGAGCAAGATTAAGTCAGCCAAAGATCATCCCTGGGAAAATATGGAGAATAAACTCAAGAAATGGAATTTAAAGTTTACCTTCAGACAAGGGAGGCAAATGCAACCAACAGGGAGGCCTGGTGACAGCTCGTCCGACGTGGGGCGACACACTGCAATGACAACCTCGGCCTAAGGCTGGGCCCCCCTGGTGCAAGTGGGGGACCGAGGTTGCACTGGCGGAACTCCTGGTGCGGTGCTGAAGACAAAAGCTTGTGAGGGCTTGTAGTTCTGGAGAAAGATTATGTCAGCCAAAGATCATCCCAGGGACAATATGGAGAATAAACTCAAGAAATGGAATTTAAAGTTTACCTTCAGACAAGGGAGGCAAATGCAACCAACAGGGAGGCCTGGTGACAGCGCGTCCGACATGGGACGGCACACTGCAATGACAAACTCGGCCTCAGGCTGGGCCCCCCTGGTGCGAGTGGCTGACCGGGTTGCAGGCCAGAGCTCTGGGTGCGATGGTGAAGAAAAAGAATGGTGAGGGCTTGTAGTTCTGGAGCAAGATTATGTCAGCCAAAGATCATCCCAGGGACAATCTGGAAAATAAACTCAAGAAATGTAATTTAAAGTTTACCTTCAGACAAGGGAGGCAAATGCAACCAACAGGGAGGCCTGGGGAAAGCTTGATCGAGAGGGCGACGCCCACTGCAACGACAACCACCGCCTAAGGCTGGGCACCCCTGGTGAGAGTGGGGGACCGGGCAGCAGTGCTGGAGCCCTGGCTGGAGCCCCAGGGTGGCCTGGAGTCACATGCTGGTGAGGGCTTGTAGTTCTGGAGAAAGATTATGTCAGCCAAAGATCATCCCAGGGACAATATGGAGAATAAACTCAAGAAATATAATTTAAAGTTTACCTTCAGACAAGGGAGGCAAATGCAACCAACAGGGAGGCCTGGGGAAAGCTTGATCGAGAGGGCGACGCCCACTGCAACGACAACCACCGCCTAAAGCTGGGCACCCCTGGTGAGAGTGGAGGACTGGGCAGCAGTGCTGGAGCCCTGGGTGTGGTGCTGGAGACAAAGGCTTGTGAGGGCTTGTAGTTCTGGAGAAAGATTATGTCAGCCGTAGATCATCCCAGGGACAATATGGAGAATAAACTCAAGAAAGGGAATTTAAAGTTTACCTTCAGACAAGGGAGGCAAATGCAACCAACAGGGAGGCCTGGTGACAGCGCGTCCGACATGGGACAGCACATTGCAATGACAAACTCGGCCTCAGGCTGGGCCCCCTTGGTGCGAGTGGGGGACTGAGGTTGCACTGGCAGAAATCCTGGTACGGTGCTGAAGTCAAAGGCTGGTGAGGGCTTGTAGTTCTGGAGCAAGATTATGTCAGCCAAAGATCATCCCAGGGACAATATGGAGAATAAACTCAAGAAATGTAATTTAAAGTTTACCTTCAGACAAGGGAGGCAAATGCAACCAACAGGGAGGCCTGGTGAGAGCGCGTCCGACATGGGACGGCACACTGCAATGACAAACTCGGCCTCAGGCTGGGCCCCCCTGGTGCAAGTGGGTGACCAGGTTGCAGGCCAGAGCTCTGGGTGCGATGGTGAAGACAAAGGCTGGTGAGGGCTTGTAGTTCTGGAGCAAGATTAAGTCAGCCGTAGATCATCCCAGGGACAATATGGAGAATAAACTCAAGAAATGGAATTTAAAGTTTACCTTCAGACAAGGGAGGCAAATGCAACCAACAGGGAGGCCTGGTGACAGCGCGTCCGACATGGGACGGCACACTGCAATGACAACCTCGGCCTCAGACTGGAACCCCTGGTGCGAGTGGCTAACCGGGTTGCAGGCCAGAGCTCTGGGTGCGATGGTGATGACAAAGGCTTGTAAGGGCTTGTAGTTCTGGAGAAAGATTATGTCAGCCAAAGATCATCCCAGGGACAATATGGAGAATAAACTCAAGAAATGGAATTTAAAGTTTACCTTAAGACAAGGGAGGCAAATGCAACCAACAGGGAGGCCTGGTGACAGCGCGTCCGACATGGGACGGCACACTGCAATGACAACCTCGGGCCTCAGGCTGGGCCCCCCTGGTGCGAGTGGGGGACCGAGGTTGCACTGGCAGAAATCCTGGTACGGTGCTGAAGTCAAAGGCTGGTGAGGGCTTGTAGTTCTGGAGCAAGATTAAGTCAGCCGTAGATCATCCCAGGGACAATATGGAGAATAAACTCAAGAAAGGGAATTTAAAGTTTACCTTCAGACAAGGGAGGCAAATGCAACCAACAGGGAGGCCTGGTGAGAGCGCGTCCGACATGGGACAGCACATTGCAATGACAAACTCGGCCTCAGGCTGGGCCCCCTTGGTGCGAGTGGGTGACAAGGTTGCAGGCTAGAGCTCTGGGTGCGGTGGTGAAGACAAAGGCTGGTGAGGGCTTGTAGTTCTGGAGAAAGATTATGTCAGCCAAAGATCATCCCAGGGACAATATGGAGAATAAACTCAAGAAATGGAATTTAAAGTTTACCTTCAGACAAGGGAGGCAAATGCAACCAACAGGGAGGCCTGGTGACAGCGCGTCCGACATGGGACGGCACACTGCAATGACAAACTCGGCCTCAGGCTGGGCCCCCCTGGTGCAAGTGGGTGACCGGGTTGCAGGCCAGAGCTCTGGGTGCGATGGTGAAGACAAAGGCTGGTGAGGGCTTGTAGTTCTGGAGCAAGATTAAGTCAGCCAAAGATCATCCCAGGGACAATATGGAGAATAAACTCAAGAAATGGAATTTAAAGTTTACCTTCAGACAAGGGAGGCAAATGCAACCAACAGGGAGGCCTGGTGACAGCGCGTCCGACATGGGACGGCACACTGCAATGACAACCTCGGCCTCAGACTGGAACCCCTGGTGCGAGTGGCTAACTGGGTTGCAGGCCAGAGCTCTGGGTGCGATGGTGAAGACAAAGGCTGGTGAGGGCTTGTAGTTCTGGAGCAAGATTATGTCAGCCAAAGATCATCCCAGGGACAATATGGAAAATAAACTCAAGAAATGGAATATAAAGTTTACCTTCAGACAAGGGAGGCAAATGCAACCAACAGGGAGGCCTGGGGAAAGCTTGATCGAGAGGGCGACGCCCACTGTGTTGGTTTGGTTCTTTTATCCAATCTTATGCTACCAAACCGCGTGTTCGTTGAATGAAGAGAATAGTAGACAAATGAAATCTTAAGAAGTTTTAGTAACAGAAAAAACAAGATACTTGGTACAGAGCTCCGGAGGCTTAACCCTAACAACAACAATGTGTTATCAGATGCCAAGTCTGATCTATCTGTCCCTTACGCCATCTTAAATACAGAAACAAACAGTAATAAAATATGTAGATGTCTTCTTCCATGTCGTCCTCCTATTGGCTGTCCGATGGTGTAGCCTTCCCCGTTTTAGGCTAATCTGTGGCAGGAAACAAGTCCTTATTTGGCCGGGAGCCAAATAGTCCATCCTCCTCTCGATCTGGTCTGCTGGAAACTTTCCTGCCATAAAACCCTGAGGTGAAAAGTTTGTGTTCCCGTGCCTGAAAGGGTCACAAACTTTATGGGGGGTAACAAATGCAGTTTCTGTGCTCACCCCCACTTTGATCACCCCAAGTCACTGTTCCTGAGGCTTAATCAGTCAAACAGTATCTGTCTTTACTCCGAGGTTCTGAATGGTACTGATAAGAATGGGCAAATGATTATAAGAGGACTACATGTATTGACATTCATTACATTTAAACATTTAACTAACTATAATACTTCTAACACATACATACAATATTTGCTAATATACTAACTCTCACTGCTATAATGCATTAAACTAAATATAGAATCACAACAAAGGCCAGAGCTCTGGGTGCAATGGTGAAGACAAAGGCTGGTGAGGGCTTGTAGTTCTGGAAAAAGATTATGTCAGCCAAAGATCATCCCAGGGACAATATGGAGAATAAACTCAAGAAATGGAATTTAAAGTTTACCTTCAGACAAGGGAGGCAAATGCAACCAACAGGGAGGCCTGGGGAAAGCTTGATCGAGAGGGCGTCGCCCACTGAAACGACAACCACCGCCTAAGGCTGGGCACCCCTGGTGAGGGTGGGGGACTGGGCAGCAGTGCTGGAGCCCTGGCCGGAGCCCCGGGGTGGCCTGGAGTCACATCCTGGTGAGGGCTTGTAGTTCTGGAGAAAGATTAAATCAGCCAAAGATCATCCCAGGGACAATATGGAGAATAAACTGAAGAAAGGGAATTTAAAGTTTACCTTCAGACAAGGGAGGCAAATGCAACCAACAGGGAGGCCTGGTGACAGCTCGTCCGATGTGGGGCGGCACACTGCAATGACAAAATCGCCCTCAGGCTGGGCCCCCCTAGTGAGAGTGGGGGACCGGGTTGCAGTGCTGGAGCTCTGGGTGCGATGGTGAAGACAGAGGATGGTGAGGGCTTGTAGTTCTGGAGAAAGATTATGTCAGTCAAAGATCATCCCAGGGACAATATGGAGAATAAACTCAAGAAATGGAATTTAAAGTTTACCTTCAGACAAGGGAGGCAAATGCAACCAACAGGGAGGCATGGTGACAGCGCGTCCGATGTGGGACGGCACACTGCAATGTCAACCTCGGCCTCAGGCTGGGCCCCCCTGGTGAGAGTGGGGTACCGGGCAGCAGTGCTGGAGCCCTGGCTGGAGCCCCAGGGTGGCCTGGAGTCACATGCTGGTGAGGGCTTGTAGTTCAGGAGAAAGATTATGTCAGCCAAAGATCATCCCAGGGACAATATGGAGAATAAACTCAAGAAATGGAATTTAAAGTTTACCTTCAGACAAGGGAGGCAAATGCAACCAACAGGGAGGCCTGGTGACAGCACGTCCGACATGGGACGGCACACTGCAATGAAAAACTAGGCCTCAGGCTAGACCCCCTGGTGCGAGTGGCTGACCGGGTTGCAGGCCAGAGCTCTGGGTGCGATGGTGAAGACAAAGGCTGGTGAGGGCTTGTAGTTCTGGAGAAAGATTATGTCAGCCAAAGATCATCCCAGGGACAATATGGAGAATAAACTCAAGAAATGGAATTTAAAGTTTACCTTCAGACAAGGGAGGCAAATGCAACCAACAGGGAGGCCTGGTGACAGCGCGTCCGACATGGGACGGCAGACTGCAATGACAAAATCCGCCTCAGGTTGGGCCCCCCCGGTGTGAGTGGGGGACCGGGTTGCAGTGCTGGAGCCCTGGGTGTGGTGCTGGAGACAAAGACTTGTGATGGCTTGTAGTTCTGGAGCAAGATTAAGTCAGCCAAAGATCATCCCAGGGACAATATGGAGAATAAACTCAAGAAATGGAATTTAAAGTTTACCTTCAGACAAGGGAGGCAAATGCAACCAACAGGGAGGCCTGGTGACAGCTCGTCCGACGTGAGGCGGCACACTGCAATGACAACCTCGGCCTCAGGCTGGGCCCCCCTGGTGCGAGGGGGGGACCGAGGTTGCACAGGCGGAACTCCTGGTGCGTTGCTGAAGACAAAGGCTTGTGAGGGCTTGTAGTTCTGGAGAAAGATTATGTCAGCCAAAGATCATCCCAGGGACAATATGGAGAATAAACTCAAGAAATGTAATTTAAAGTTTACCTTCAGACAAGGGAGGCAAATGCAACCAACAGGGAGGCTAGATGACAGGTCGTCCGACATGGGACGGCACACTGCAATGACAAACTCGGCCTCAGGCTGGGCCCCCCTAGTGTGAGTGGGGGACCAGGTTGCAGTGCTGTAGCTCTGGGTGCGATGGTGAAGACAGAAGCTGGTGAGGGCTTGTAGTTCTGGAGAAAGATTATGTCAGCCAAAGATCATCCCAGGGACAATATGGAGAATAAACTCAAGAAATGTAATTTAAAGTTTACCTTCAGACAAGGGAGGCAAATGCAACCAACAGGGAGGCCTGGGGAAAGCTTGATCGAGAGGGAGACGCCCACTGCAACGACAACCACCGCCTAAGGCTGGGCACCCCTGGTGAGAGTGGGGGACCGGGCAGCAGTGCTGGAGCCCTGGCTGGTGCCCCAGGGTGGCCTGGAGTCACATGCTGGTGAGGGCTTGTAGTTCTGGAGAAAGATTATGTCAGCCAAAGATCATCCCAGGGACAATATGGAGAATAAACTCAAGAAATGGAATTTAAAGTTTACCTTCAGACAAGGGAGGCAAATGCAACCAACAGGGAGGCCTGGTGACAGCGCGTCCGACATGGGACGGCACACTGCAATGACAAAATCAGCCTCAGGTTGGGCCCCCCCGGTTTGAGTGGGGGACCGGGTTGCAGTGCTGGAGCCCTGGGTGTGGTGCTGGAGACAAAGACTTGTAAGGGCTTGTAGTTCTGGAGCAAGATTAAGTCAGCCAAAGATCATCCCAGGGACAATATGGAGACTAAACTCAAGAAATGGAATTTAAAGTTTACCTTCAGACAAGAGAGGCAAATGAAACCAACAGGGAGGCCTGGGGAAAGCTTGATCGAGAGGGCGACGCCCACTGCAACGACAACCAACCCCTAAGGCTGGACACCCATGGTGAGGGTGGGGGACCGGGCAGCAGTGCTAGAGCCCTGGCTGGAACCCCGGTCTGGCCTGGAGTCACATGCTGGTGAGGGCTTGTAGTTCTGGAGCAAGATAAAGTCAGCCGTAGATCATCCCAGGGACAATATGGAGAATAAACTCAAGAAATGGAATTTAAAGTTTACCTTCAGACAAGGGAGGCAAATGCAACCAACAGGGAGGCCTGGGGACAGCTCGTCCGATGTGGGGCGGCACACTGCAATGACAAAATCGCCCTTAGGGTGGGCCCCCCTAGTGTGAGTAGGGGACCGGGTTGCAGTGCTAGAGCTCTGGGTGCGGTGCTGAAAACAAAGGCTGGTGAGGGCTTGTAGTTCTGGGGAAAGATTATGTCAGCCAAAGATCATCCCAGGGGAAAATATGGAGAATAAACTCAAGAAATGTAATTTAAAGTTTACCTTCAGACAAGGGAGGCAAATGCAACCAACAGGGAGGCCTGGGGACAGCTTGATCGAGAGGGCGACGCCCACTGCAACGACAACCACCGCCTAAGGCTGGGCACCCCTGGTGAGAGTGGGGGACCGGGCAGCAGTGCTAGAGCCCTGGCTGGAACCCCGGTCTGGCCTGGAGTCACATGCTGGTGAGGGCTTGTAGTTCTGGAGCAAGATAAAGTCAGCCGTAGATCATCCCAGGGACAATATGGAGAATAAACTCAAGAAAGGGAATTTAAAGTTTACCTTCAGACAAGGGAGGCAAATGCAACCAACAGGGAGGCCTGGGGACAGCTCGTCCGATGTGGGGCGGCACACTGCAATGACAAAATCGCCCTTAGGGTGGGCCCCCCTAGTGTGAGTAGGGGACCGAGGTTGCAGTGCTGGAGCTCTGGGTGCGGTGCTGAAGACAAAGGCTGGTGAGGGCTTGTAGTTCTGGAGAAAGATTATGTCAGCCAAAGATCATCCCAGGGGAAAATATGGAGAATAAACTCAAGAAATGTAATTTAAAGTTTACATTCAGACAAGGTAGGCAAATGCAACCAACAGGGAGGCCTGGGGAAAGCTTGATCGAGAGGGCGACGCCCACTGCAACGACAACCACCGCCTAAGGCTGGGCACCCCTGGTGAGAGTGGGGGACCGGGCAGCAGTACTGGAGCCCTGGCTGGAGCCCCGGTCTGGCCTGGAGTCACATGCTGGTGAGGGCTTGTAGTTCTGGAGCAAGATTAAGTCAGCCGTAGATCATCCCAGGCACAATATGGAGAATAAACTCAAGAAATGGAATTTAAAGTTTACCTTCAGACAAGGGAGGCAAATGCAACCAACAGGGAGGCCTGGTGACAGCGCGTCCGATGTGGGACGGCACACTGCAATGACAAAATCAGCCTCAGGCTGGGCCCCCCTGGTGTGAGTGGGTGACCGGGCAGCAGTGCTGGAGCCCTGGGTGTGGTGCTGGAGACAAAGGCTTGTGAGGGTTTGTAGTTCTGGAGCAAGATTATGTCAGCCAAAGATCATCCCAGGCACAATATGGAGAATAAACTCAAGAAATGTAATTTAAAGTTTACCTTCAGACAAGGGAGGCAAATGCAACCAAAAGGGAGGCCTGGTGACAGCGCGTCCGACATGGGACGGCACACTGCAATGACAAACTCGGCCTCAGGCTGGGCCCCCTTGGTGCGAGTGGGTGACCGGGTTGCAGGCCAGAGCTCTGGGTGCGATGGTGAAGACAAAGAATGGTGAGGGCTTGTAGTTCTGGAGCAAGATTATGTCAGCCAAAGATCATCCCAGGGACAATATGGAAAATAAACTCAAGAAATGGAATTTAAAGTTTACCTTCAGACGAGGGAGGCAAATGCAACCAACAGGGAGGCTAGATGACAGGTCGTCCGACATGGGACGGCACACTGCAATGACAAATTCGGCCTCAGGCTGGGCCCCCCTAGTGTGAGTGGGGGACCAGGTTGCAGTGCTGTAGCTCTGGGTGCGATGGTGAAGACAGAAGCTGGTGAGGGCTTGTAGTTCTGGAGAAAGATTATGTCAGCCAAAGATCATCCCAGGGACAATATGGAGAATAAACTCAAGAAATGGAATTTAAAGTTTACCTTCAGACAAGGGAGGCAAATGCAACCAACAGGGAGGCCTGGGGAAAGCTTGATCGAGAGGGCGACGCCCACTGCAACGACAACCACCGCCTAAGGCTGGGCACCCCTGGTGAGAGTGGGGGACCGGGCAGCAGTGCTGGAGCCCTGGCTGGTGCCCCAGGGTGGCCTGGAGTCACATGCTGGTGAGGGCTTGTAGTTCTGGAGAAAGATTATGTCAGCCAAAGATCATCCCAGGGACAATATGGAGAATAAACTCAAGAAATGGAATTTAAAGTTTACCTTCAGACAAGGGAGGCAAATGCAACCAACAGGGAGGCCTGGTGACAGCGCGTCCGACATGGGACGGCACACTGCAATGACAAAATCAGCCTCAGGTTGGGCCCCCCCGGTGTGAGTGGGGGACCGGGTTGCAGTGCTGGAGCCCTGGGTGTGGTGCTGGAGACAAAGACTTGTGAGGGCTTGTAGTTCTGGAGCAAGATTAAGTCAGCCAAAGATCATCCCAGGGACAATATGGAGACTAAACTCAAGAAATGGAATTTAAAGTTTACCTTCAGACAAGGGAGGCAAATGCAACCAACAGGGAGGCCTGGGGACAGCTTGATCGAGAGGGCGACGCCCACTGCAACGACAACCAACCCCTAAGGCTGGACACCCATGGTGAGGGTGGGGGACCGGGCAGCAGTGCTAGAGCCCTGGCTGGAACCCCGGTCTGGCCTGGAGTCACATGCTGGTGAGGGCTTGTAGTTCTGGAGCAAGATAAAGTCAGCCATAGATCATCCCAGGGACAATATGGAGAATAAATTCAAGAAATGGAATTTAAAGTTTACCTTCAGACAAGGGAGGCAAATGCAACCAACAGGGAGGCCTGGGGACAGCTCGTCCGATGTGGGGCGGCACACTGCAATGACAAAATCGCCCTTAGGGTGGGCCCCCCTAGTGTGAGTAGGGGACCGGGTTGCAGTGCTAGAGCTCTGGGTGCGGTGCTGAAAACAAAGGCTGGTGAGGGCTTGTAGTTCTGGGGAAAGATTATGTCAGCCAAAGATCATCCCAGGGGAAAATATGGAGAATAAACTCAAGAAATGTAATTTAAAGTTTACCTTCAGACAAGGGAGGCAAATGCAACCAACAGGGAGGCCTGGGGAAAGCTTGATCGAGAGGGCGACGCCCACTGCAACGACAACCACCGCCTAAGGCTGGGCACCCCTGGTGAGAGTGGGGGACCGGGCAGCAGTACTAGAGCCCTGGCTGGAACCCCGGTCTGGCCTGGAGTCACATGCTGGTGAGGGCTTGTAGTTCTGGAGCAAGATAAAGTCAGCCGTAGATCATCCCAGGGACAATATGGAGAATAAACTCAAGAAAGGGAATTTAAAGTTTACCTTCAGACAAGGGAGGCAAATGCAACCAACAGGGAGGCCTGGGGACAGCTCGTCCGATGTGGGGCGGCACACTGCAATGACAAAATCGCCCTTAGGGTGGGCCCCCCTAGTGTGAGTAGGGGACCGGGTTGCAGTGCTGGAGCCCTGGGTGTGGTGCTGGAGACAAAGGCTTGTGAGGGTTTGTAGTTCTGGAGCAAGATTATGTCAGCCAAAGATCATCCCAGGCACAATATGGAGAATAAACTCAAGAAAGGGAATTTAAAGTTTACCTTCAGACAAGGGAGGCAAATGCAACCAAAAGGGAGGCCTGGTGACAGCGCGTCCGACATGGGACGGCACACTGCAATGACAACCTCGGCCTCAGGCTGGGCCCCCCTGGTGCGAGTGGGGGACCGAGGTTGCACTGGCGGAACTCCTGGTGCGGTGCTGAAGACAAAGGCTTGTGAGGGCTTGTAGTTCTGGAGAAAGATTATGTCAGCCAAAGATAATCCCAGGGACAATATGGAGAATAAACTCAAGAAATGGAATTTGAAGTTTACCCTCAGACAAGGGAGGCAAATGCAACCAACAGGGAGGCTAGAAGACAGGTCGTCCGACATGGGACGGCACACTGCAATGACAAACTCGGCCTCAGGCTGGGCCCCCCTAGTGTGAGTGGGGGACCGAGTTGCAGTGCTATAGCTCTGGGTGCGATGGTGAAGACAGAAGCTGGTGAGGGCTTGTAGTTCTGGAGAAAGATTATGTCAGCCAAAGATCATCCCAGGGACAATATGGAGAATAAACTCAAGAAATGGAATTTAAAGTTTACCTTCAGACAAGGGAGGCAAATGCAACCAACAGGGAGGCCTGGTGACAGCGCGTCCGATGTGGAACGGCACACTGCAATGACAACCTCGGCCTCAGGCTGGGCCCCCCTGGTGTGAGTGGGGGACCGAGGTTGCACTGACGGAACTCCTGGTGCGGTGCTGAAGACAAAGGCTGGTGAGGGCTTGTAGTTCTGGAGCAAGATTAAGTCAGCCGGAGATCATCCCAGGCACAATATGGAGAATAAACTCAAGAAATGTAATTTAAAGTTTACCTTCAGACAAGGGAGGCAAATGCAACCAACAGGGAGGCCTGGTGACAGCGCGTCCGACATGGGACGGCACACTGCAATGACAAAATCAGCCTCAGGCTGGGCACCCCTGGTGTGAGTGGGGGACCGAGTTGCAGTGCTGGAGCCCTGGGTGTGGTGCTGGAGACAAAGGCTGGTGAGGGCTTGTAGTTCTGGAGAAAGATTATGTCAGCCAAAGATCATCCCAGGGACAATATGGAGAATAAACTCAAGAAAGGGAATTTAAAGTTTACCTTCAGACAAGGGAGGCAAATGCAACCAACAGGGAGGCCTGGTGACAGCGCGTCCAATGTGGGACGGCACACTGCAATGATAACCTCAGTCTCAGGCTGGGCCCCCCTGGTGTGAGTGGGGGACCGGGTTAAAGAGCTGGAGCCCTGGCTGGAGCCCCGGGGTGGCCTGGAGTCACATGCTGGTGAGGGCTTGTAGTTCTGGAGCAAGATTAAGTCAGCCAAAGATCATCCCAGGGACAATATGGAGAATAAACTCAAGAAATGTAATTTAAAGTTTACCTTCAGACAAGGGAGGCAAATGCAACAAACAAGGAGGCCTGGGGAAAGCTTGATCGAGAGAGTGCCGCACACTGCAACGACAACCACCGCCTATTGCTGGGCACCCCTGGTGCGAGTGGGGGACTGGGCAGCAGTGCTGGACCCATGGCTGGAGTCCCGGGGTGGCCTGGAGTCACATGCTGGTGAGAGCTTGTAGTTCTGGAGCAAGATTATGTCAGCCAAAGATCATCACAGGGACAATATGGAGAATAAAATCAAGAAATGGAATTTAAAGTTTACCTTCAGACAAGGGAGGCAAATGCACCCAACAAGGAGGCATGGTGACAGCTCGTCCGATGTGGGGCGGCACACTGCAATGACGAAATCGCCCTCCGGCTGGGCCCCCCTAGTGTGAGTGGGGGACCGGGTTGCAGTGCTGGAGCTCTGGGTGCGGTGCTGAAGACAGAGGCTGGTGAGGGCTTGTAGTTCTGGAGAAAGATTATGTCAGCCAAAGATCATCCCAGGGACAATATGGAGAATAAACTCAAGAAATGGAATTTAAAGTTTACCTTCAGACAAGGGAGGCAAATGCAACCAACAGGGAGGCCTGGGGAAAGCTTGATCGAGAGGGCGACGCCCACTGCAACGACAACCACCGCCTAAGGCTGGGCACCCCTGGTGAGAGTGGGGGACCGGGCAGCAGTGCTGGAGCCCTGGCTGGAGCCCCAGGGTGGCCTGGAGTCACATGCTGGTGAGGGCTTGTAGTTCTGGAGCAAGATTAAGTCAGCCAAAGATCATCCCAGGGACAATATGGAGAATAAACTCAAGAAATGGAATTTAAAGTTTACCTTCAGACAAGGGAGGCAAATGCAACCAACAGGGAGGCCTAATGACAGGTCGTCCGACATGGGACGGCACACTGCAATGACAAAATTGCCCTCAGGCTGGGCACCCCTAGTGTGAGTGGGGGACCGGGTTGCAGTGCTAGAGCCCTGGGTGCGGTGCTGAAGACAGAGGCTGGTGAGGGCTTGTAGTTCTGGAGAAAGATTATGTCAGCCAAAGATCATCCCAGGCACAATATGGAAAATAAACTCAAGAAATGTAATTTAAAGTTTACCTTCAGACAAGGGAGGCAAATGCAACCAACAGGGAGGCCTGGGGAAAGCTTGATCGAGAGGGCGACGCCCACTGCAAACGACAACCACCGCCTAAGGCTGGGCACCACTGGTGAGGGTGAAAGATCATCCCAGGGACAATATGGAGAATAAACTCAAGAAATGTCATTTTTTTTTTTTTTTTTTAGATTCTTTCTTTATTTGGAAAAGACAGAGAAATTGCACATTACAACAAGATAAAAGATGATACAGATTAAAGTCTTTCCATTTTTTGTTTAAGTCCTGGTAACTTGCATTCCTGGGAAACATCAAACTTATTCTTAAAACCTGCACCGGTGGAATGGCAAATACAGCTTTGTAACAAAATTTTGATACAACTTAAATTTTATGAGATGAATAGTTCACAAGAACGGTGAACAACAACAAGAACCGGAGGGTCAACCCACAGCTGCTGCCGCAAAAAGTAGAAAAATAATAATAGTAATTAACCACACAAACAAAAACCAGTAAGATCACAAAAAATCTGCTCTCATTGGGGTAATAAACAAAATCCATTTATTCCAGATTTGGTAGAACCTGTCTTGCTGAATTCTCAATTGAAAGGTCAATTTTTCCATCCTAAAAACCTCCAGGATGGTTCCAAACCAGTCATCTAGAGTAGGTAGTGTCTGGGTTAGCCATCTCCTAGTAATGGTCTTTTTACTTGCCATCAAAAGCAATTGCAATAGCTTAATCTCTTGCCTGTATTTCAAAAAAGTAACATGACCTAGGTATAAGGCTTCAAAATTGAGAGTTATTTGGGTATTAAAGACTGTGCTTAATGAAGATTGAATATCCTTCCAGAACCCTTTAAGTTTGGGGCAGTCCCAAAAGATATGGTAGTGGTTCGCTACCGTCGTTCCACATTGCCTCCAACATGACAAGTTGGTGCCTTTATATTTTTCCTGTTGTGGTGTCCTAAAATATCTGATGATGTTCTTCCAGCAATGTTCTCTCCAGGCCATGGAATTGGATGTTGACCATTGAAATGTCCATATGTTACCCCAAGTCTCCTCAGAGATCTTCATCCCAGTCTCCTTTTCCCATTTAACTTTTATGTAAAGAGTATTGTTCTTGGAGGCATGGCATATGGCTGTGTACAATTTAGAAATGGAGGTTGGTGGGGTCATTGTCAAGGCATTTTTCAGGATGTGGAAAAATTCTGATTCAACATCTGAGAGGCCTGTCATTTTACATTCGCAATTGATGTAGGAGCGTAGCTGCAGATATCTATGAAAATCAATTCATTGCAATCCGTGTTTCTCATGCAGAACATCAAAGCTGTGAACAATGTTGTTTTTGGTGAGTGACAAGAAAGTTGTAAGACCATGCCTTGACCACGATTTAAAGCTAGAGTCTTGTCTGTTGGGAGTAAAATCAGAGTCAAAAGCAAACCATCTAAACACCCTCAACATTCGGTGTAAGTCGCATTTATTAATCACCTTCTGCCAGGTTAGTGGAGTGTGGGACAGCCATGGGTTCCCAAGCTCCTGCAGCTTACGCATTAGGCCCACATCTGCAATTACGGCTTGAATTGGAAAAGAGTCAGACAGTTTGGACTCCAACTCCTTCCAGATGGCTGTATAAGGTTCGTTGCTCCAGTATAGGAGGGGGATGATCTGAGCGGCATAGTAATAGTTTTTGAGACAGGGGAGACCCATCCCCCCAGCTTCCTTAGCTAGTTGCAGCGTAGAATATTTGATTCTTGGTTTCTGACCCTGCCAAACAAACCTGGAAATCCATTTGTCCCAATCACGGAATTGTTCCTCACTTACTTCAACAGGTAAATTCCTAAATAAATAGAGTAGTCGAGGAAGTACATTCATTTTGATGGCAATTATTCTTGAACTAAAGCTTAGAAAAGGCACCAGATTCCATCTGTGCAGGTCTGCTTTTATCGTTGAAGATATTGGTAGGTAATTTGCCCGGAAGAGTTCGGAAAGATCCCTGGTCAAATATATCCCTAAATATTTTATGCTCTCATTTTCCCAGTTTACCTTATATTTGTTTAGTAGGGAAGACGGAGCTGTGAAATTTAACGTCATCACCTGGGTCTTCGAGATATTAACTTTGTATCCCGAAAGATAGCCAAAGTCAGTCAATGTAGACATCAGTTCGTTAAATGATCCCTCCGGCTCCCCCAAGCAAACCAACACATCATCTGCAAACATCGCCACCTTGTGTTCGACTCCTGACATTACAATACCTCTGATGTTTTCATTTTGTCTTATTGATTGGCCCAGGGTTTCAATGAATAGGTTGAAAAGGAGTGGTGAAATTGGACAACCCTGTCTGCACCCACGACTTAAGTTAAAGGACCCAGAAAGGTCACCGTTAACCTTGATACGGGCTGAGGGTCTATCATAGAGCGCTTGGATCACCCTAATGAATTTTTCTTGGAAGCCAAACTTCCCCAACACCTTGTATAAGAAAGACCATCTGACAGAATCAAAAGCTTTCTCCACATCTAGACTCTCAATAATTGCTGGAATTTTATCTTTTTGTATTTGTCCTATAGTGTGTAGTATTCTTCTGATGTTATCGGTTGTTTGTCTACGCTGAATAAAACCAGTCTGGTCTAAATTGATGAGTTCAGGCAGAAGCTTCTCCAATCTGCGGGCGAGAATAGAGGTGAATAATTTATAATCTAAATTGAGGACACTGATTGGACGGTAATTCCCGCATTTTGTTTTATCTTTGCCCTCTTTCGGGATGACTGAGATAGTTGCCTCTCTCCAGGAGGGCGGGATTACTCCCTCTTGTAAAATGTAGTTGAATGTCTGCTGGAGAAGTGGGACTCGTTCTGACCTGAGGTTTCGATACCACTGGGCGTTGTAGCCATCTGGTCCCACTGCCTTTCCAACCTTCAGTCTGGTGATAGAGGCATTGACTTCCTCTACTGTAATAGGTTTTATTAGAAGCACATTTTGAGAGTCCAATAATGACGGTAGATCCAGTGAGTTAAGAAAAGCATTGATGTCTTTCTCCTCAGAAACGCTAGATTCCGAATAAAGGCCTCTATAGAAAGCCTCAAAACATTCCTGAATCTTTTCCATTTTAGTTTCAATTTTGTTCGTTTTAGGATTCTCAATCCTATATATTGTACTATCTTCCTGTTGTTTACGCAATTTGTACGCCAAGTATTTTGTTGATTTTCCTCCTATCTCATAATATCTCTGCTTTAAGAAGATTAAGTTCTTCTGGGCCTCCTGTGTGTAGATATCATTAATTTCACCTTGAATTTTCCTAATTTCCTGTTTTATCGTAGAAATTGGATTGTTTACATCTTCACATTGTTTTACCTTTAGTTTGGCCTGCAATTCTGTTAGTTTCTGGCCTTTCATTTTCTTTAAATAAGAGGTGAGGGAAATCAGTTTACCCCTCATTACAGCTTTAAGTGTATCCCATACAATGGCTGGTGACACCTCCCCAGTGTTGTTAATTTTCAGAAATTCTTTTAAGTTTTCCTTAATTTTAGATACCACGTCAGTGTCATTAAATATATACGAGTTAAATTTCCATAGGGTGTTACGTTTTTTCCTAGTCACCTGAAGGGAGAGAGAGATAGGGCTGTGGTCTGATATGTCCCTTGTTAAAATTTCACATTCTCTAACCTTAAATGTATCCACCTTAAACATAAAAAAATAATCAAGCCTAGCATAGACTTTGAATGAGCCTGAATAGTGTGTATAGTCTCTAGTTAATGAGTGCAGCTCTCTCCATACATCAATTATTCCCAATTCTTCCAAATACAGGTTAACCTTTTTTGTAAGTGGAGTATCTTGATTAGTTGAATTAGAGGAATCTATTTTGGGATTAAGTCTGAGATTAAAGTCCCCACCACAGATGACTGTACCCTGGGAGCCAACCATTAAATCGAACATTTTCCTGTAAAATACCCAGTCACTCCCAGGAGGAGCGTATACATTGAGTATTGTAATTTCCGATCCCTCTATCCTCCCTGTAATCCTGACAAATCTGCCTTCGTCGTCGCTGGTTTCCGAGATATGTTCATAGTTGAGTGAACCAGAGATTAGTATAGCCACTCCTCTTTTATGCTTATGTTTGACAGAGGAAGAGAAGACGTGTTTAAAACCCTTTCTTTTCAACCGTAAATTATCAGTTTGGTTCATGTGTGTCTCCTGAAGTAGAGCTATTTGGGCCCTTTCTTTTTTCAGTTTGGACAATATCTTACTCAACTTAATCACATTCAGAACCCCATTGACATTAAAAGAAATAATCTTCACTGGATCCTCAAACATGTGGATGAACAAATTACACACTCAACAAAAAGATAGCAACAGCAGGTAACCCCCCATGAAAAAAGTAGGAAAAAAGGAAAAGGAAACAAACAGAACTGAAGCATGAATGCTCCCAGCCACAGCTCCAGCAGTGAAATAAATCCACCACTTCCCTTAGTCTCTGAAGGAGAACCCCTATTAACTCCCTGAGCTAGGGGGCCTTCAACCGTGATCCACCCCAACAAAAGAAAATTCCCACCCATTTTTACCCGACATGAATTATATTTCAACGTACAGTCCACTTCTACAACATTTGATTTTAAATCACTCTAGTTTTCTTCCCGTCTGAATACTTGCAGCCTCTCTTTGTATCCTGCCGGTCCTCCGCTCCCCCGCACGCGCCGCCTCCCCGCGCTCCGCCACGACGACCACCGCTGTAGTTTCTCTCTGAGGGTCGCCGGCGGTTCGATGATTTCCACCTGAAGCCCCCGAGTGGCCAGGTCCGCCGTCGCATCCTCCACCGTGTTGTAGATTTTTGTCCCTTCTTCAAAGAACACCTTCAAGCGGGCAGGGTAGATGGTCCGGAACCGCAGATTCTTCTCTTTTAGAATCCTCCGCACCTCCGCGTACTCCTTTCGCATGGCCATGATCTCCGGAGGGTGATCGTGGTCGAGATTTATCCTGTTGTTGTTCCACAAAAAAAACTTTTTCTGCCAAGCCAGTCTAAGCACTTCTTCCTTTACTGTAAAACACAGAAATTTGACTACGATTGATCTGGGCTGAGAGCCGTTCGGTGGGGGAGACGATAACGCCCGATATGCTGTCTGGATCTGTAACGCTGTTGTTGGAGGGATGTTGAGATTCTCCCTGAGCATCTTCTCCACAAATTGAATCATAGATGTGGCTCCAGTCTCAACTCCCTCCGGAACACCGTATAGTCTGAGAGTCTCTCTCCTCGAATAGGAATCCAAGGACAATAGTTTATTTTGAAGTTTTTCCTGCATTGTTATCATCTCAGCGAGTAAATCATCGGAGTTTTGTAGCTTATCTTCGTGGTTAGCGACCCTTGTTTCCACCTCGCAGAGCCTCAGATTGGTCTTGTCCAATTCGCCTCGAATGTCCTGCAGTTGTTGTTTGGTGTCCTTTCTGAATTCTTTAACCTCTCTTCCGACGGCTCTCAGCTCCTTTAGTATCAACGTCAAGTTTACATGGTCGTCCTCGGAGTCCAATCCAGCTTCCTCGTAGCTAGGCGCGGCGGGAGCGTCGCGGCCGAGCCCTGGGGAGCTAGCGGCGCTAGCTTCTTCTGCTAACTGCAAATCATACTCTTCGAGCCGCTCGGCAGTTGACTTTTTACCTTTTCGGGATTTTTTGGACGTCATTTGTTCCCCTTGACACTCGTTGTTGTGCACTTCGCTGGTTTGTTAATTCACTTTGAGGCTATTTTAAATACTCTCGTCGGGAGCTATCGAATTAAGCAGCCATTCCCTCAAAACCGGAACCGGAAACCAAGAAATGTAATTTAAAGTTTACCTTCAGACAAGGGAGGCAAATGCAACCAACAGGGAGGCCTGGGGAAAGCTTGATCGAGAGGGCGACGCCCACTGCAACGACAACCACCGCCTAAGGCTGGGCACCACTGGTGAGAGTGGGGGACCGGACAGCAGTGCTGGAGCCCTGGCTGGAGCCCCAGGGTGGCCTGGAGTCACATGCTGGTGAGGGCTTGTAGTTCTGGAGCAAGATTAAGTCAGCCGTAGATAATCCCAGGGACAATATGGAGAATAAACTCAAGAAAGGGAATTTAAAGTTTACCTTCAGACAAGGGAGGCAAATGCAACCAACAGGGTGGCCTGGTGACAGCGCGTCCGATGTGGGACGGCACACTGCAATGACAACCTCGGCCTCAGACTAGGCCCCCCTGGTGCGAGTGGGGGACCGAGGTTGCACTGGCGGAACTCCTGGTGCGGTGCTGAAGACAAAGGCTGGTGAGGGCTTGTAGTTCTGGAGAAAGATTATGTCAGCCAAAAATCATCCCAGGGACAATATGGACAATAAACTCAAGAAATGGAATTTAAAGTTTACCTTCAGACAAGGGAGGCAAATGCAACCAACAGGGAGGCATGGGGAAAGCTTGATCGAGAGGGCGACGCCCACTGCAACGACAACCACCGCCGAAGGTTGGGCACCCCTGGTGAGAGTGGGGGACCGGGCAGCAGTGCTGGAGCCCTGGCTGGAGTCCCGGAGTTGACTGGTGTCACATGCTGGTGAGGCTTTGTATTTCTGGAGCAAGATTAAGTCAGCTGTAGATCATCCCAGGAACAATATGGAGAATAAACTCAAGAAAGGGAATTTAAAGTTTACCTTCAGACAAGGGAGGCAAATGCAACCAACAGGGAGGCCTGGGGAAAGCTTGATCGAGAGGGCGCCGCCCACTGCAACGACAACCATCGCCGAAGGTTGGGCACCCCTGGTGAGAGTGGGGGACCGGGCAGCAGTCCTGGAGCCCTGGCTGGAGTCCCGGGGTTGCCTGGTGTCACAAGCTGGTGAGGGTTTGTATTTCTGGAGCAAGATTAAGTCAGCCGTAGATCATCCCAGGGACAATATGGAGAAAAAAGTCAAGAAATGTAATTTAAAGTTTACCTTAAGACAGGGGAGGCAAATGCAACCAACAAGGAGGCCTGGGGAAAGCTTGATCGAGAGGGTGCCGCCCACTGCAACGACAACCACCGCCTATGGCTGGGCACCCCTGGTGAGAGTGGGGGACCGGGTTGCACTGCCGGAACTCCTGGTGCGGTGCTGAAGACAAAGGCTGGTGAGGGCTTGTAGTTCTGGAGAAAGATTATTGCGCTGTCCTCATGACAGTTTAGATAACCCTTCTCCCCGGTCAAGACTCTGGAGACTTGCGATGCGTTGTCCACAGGTTTATTGTCGAAGAAAAGTGTAAAACTAAAAGGTACAAGAAAATATATAATCAAAATTTGCATACATACAAAATATATATACTTACAAATATTTGACAACTGCACACAAAAGACAAGCAAATACAAAACAAAAACACGTACCGACGATGCAACCAAAAACACGTGATGTTTACAGGAACGAGTGCACATAAGAAAACGCTGGCAGTGTGTTTTCCGTGTCTTACTTCCGCTATAAAGTTCGCTTCAAAATTACAACAGAAACACTACCGAAAGATGCCAGTAGGTGGCAACGACGCTCTATAAATGCTTCTCTGTTGTTGCACCAAAGTTTACCTTCAGACAAGGGAGGCAAAGGCAACCAACAGGGAGGCCTGGTGACAGCTTGTCCGATGTGGGGCGGCACACTGCAATGACAAAATCGCCCTCAGGCTGGGCACCCCTGGTGCGAGTGGGGGACCGAAGTTGCAGTGCTGGAGCCCTGGGTGCGGTGCTGGAGACAAAGGCTCGTGAGGGCTTGTAGTTCTGGAGAAAGATTATGTCAGCCAAAGATCATCCCAGGGACAATATGGAGAATAAACTCAAGAAATGGAATTTAACGTTTACCTTCAGACAAGGGAGGGAAATGCAACCAACAGGGAGGCCTGGTGACAGCGCGTCCGATGTGGGACGGCACACTGCAATGACAAAATCCCCCTCCCACTGGGCCCCCCTAGTTTGAGTGGGGGACCGGGTTGCACTGGCGGAACTCCTGGTGCGGCGCTGAAGACAAAGGCTGGTGAGGGTTTGTAGTTCTGGAGAAAGATTATGTCAGCCAAAGATCATCCCAGGGACAATATGGAGAATAAACTCAAGAAATGTAATTAAAGTTTACCTTAAGACATGGGAGGTAAATGCAACCAACAGGGTGGCCTGGGGAAAGATTGATTGAGAGGGCGCCGCCCACTGCAACGACAACCACCGCCTAAGGCTGGGCACCCCTGGTGAGAGTGGGGGACCGGGCAGCAGTGCTGGAGCCCTGGCTGGAGTCCCAGGGTTGCCTGGTGTCACATGCTGGTGAGGGTTTGTATTTCTGGAGCAAGATTAAGTCAGCCGTAGATCATCCCAGGGACAATATGGAGAATAAACTCAAGAAAGGCAATTTAAAGTTTACCTTCAGACAAGGGAGGCAAATGCAACCAACAGGGAGGCCTGGTGACAGCGCGTCCGATGTGAGACGGCACACTGCAATGACAACCTCGGCCTCAGGCCGGGCCCCCCTGGTGCGAGTGGGGGACCGAGGTTGCACTGCCAGAACTCCTGGTGCGGTGGTGAAGACAAAGGCTGGTGAGGGCTTGTAGTTCTGGAGAAAGATTATGTCAGCCAAAGATCATCCCAGGGACAATATGGAGAATAAACTCAAGAAATGGAATTTAAAGTTTACCTTCAGACAAGGGAGGCAAATGCAACCAACAGGGAGGCCTGGGGAAAGCTTGATCGAGAGGGCGACGCCCACTGCAACGACAACCACCGCCGAAGGTTGGGCACCCCTGGTGAGAGTGGGGGACCGGACAGCAGTGCTGGAGCCCTGGCTGGAGCCCCAGGGTGGCCTGGAGTCACATGCTGGTGAGGGCTTGTAGTTCTGGAGAAAGATTATGTCAGCCAAAGATCATCCCAGGGACAATATGGACAATAAACTCAAGAAATGGAATTTAAAGTTTACCTTCAGACAAGGTTGTCAAATGCAACCAACAGGGAGGCCTGATGACAGGTCGTCCGACATGGGACGGCACAATGCAATGACAAACTCGGCCTCAGGCTGGGCCCCCCTGGTGCGAGTGGCTCACCGGGTTGCAGGACAGAGCTCTGGGTGCGATGGTGAAGATAAAGGCTGGTGAGGGCTTGTAGTTCTGGAGAAAGATTATGTCAGCCAAGGATCATCCCAAGGACAATATGGAGAATAAACTCAAGAAATGTAATTTAAAGTTTACCTTCAGACAAGGGAGGCAAATGCAACCAACAGGGAGGCATGGGGAAAGCTTGATCGAGAGGGCGACGCCCACTGCAACGACAACCACCGCCGAAGGTTGGGCACCCCTGGTGAGAGTGGAGGACCGGGCAGCAGTGCTGGAGCCCTGGCTGGAGTCCCGGGGTTGCCTGGTGTCACATGCTGGTGAGGCTTTGTATTTCTGGAGCAAGATTAAGTCAGCTGTAGATCATCCCAGGAACAATATGGAGAATAAACTCAAGAAAGGGAATTTAAAGTTTACCTTCAGACAAGGGAGGCAAATGCAACCAACAGGGAGGCCTGGGGAAAGCTTGATCGAGAGGGCGCCGCCCACTGCAACGACAACCATCGCCGAAGGTTGGGCACCCCTGGTGAGAGTGGGGGACCGGGCAGCAGTCCTGGAGCCCTGGCTGGAGTCCCGGGGTTGCCTGGTGTCACAAGCTGGTGAGGGTTTGTATTTCTGGAGCAAGATTAAGTCAGCCGTAGATCATCCCAGGGACAATATGGAGAAAAAAGTCAAGAAATGTAATTTAAAGTTTACCTTAAGACAGGGGAGGCAAATGCAACCAACAAGGAGGCCTGGGGAAAGCTTGATCGAGAGGGTGCCGTCCATTGCAACGACAACCACTGCCTATGGCTGGGCACCCCTGGTGAGAGTGGGGGACCGGGTTGCACTGCCGGAACTCCTGGTGCGGTGCTGAAGACAAAGGCTGGTGAGGGCTTGTAGTTCTGGAGAAAGATTATTGCGCTGTCCTCATGACAGTTTAGATAACCCTTCTCCCCGGTCAAGACTCTGGAGACTTGCGATGCGTTGTCCACAGGTTTATTGTCGAAGAAAAGTGTAAAACTAAAAGGTACAAGAAAATATATAATCAAAATTTGCATACATACAAAATATATATACTTACAAATATTTGACAACTGCACACAAAAGACAAGCAAATACAAAACAAAAACACGTACCGACGATGCAACCAAAAACACGTGATGTTTACAGGAACGAGTGCACATAAGAAAACGCTGGCAGTGTGTTTTCCGTGTCTTACTTCCGCTATAAAGTTCGCTTCAAAATTACAACAGAAACACTACCGAAAGATGCCAGTAGGTGGCAACGACGCTCTATAAATGCTTCTCTGTTGTTTCACCAAAGTTTACCTTCAGACAAGGGAGGCAAAGGCAACCAACAGGGAGGCCTGGTGACAGCTTGTCCGATGTGGGGCGGCACACTGCAATGACAAAATCGCCCTCAGGCTGGGCCCCCCTGGTGCGAGTGGGGGACCGAGTTGCAGTGCTGGAGCCCTGGGTGCGGTGCTGGAGACAAAGGCTCGTGAGGGCTTGTAGTTCTGGAGAAAGATTATGTCAGCCAAAGATCATCCCAGGGACAATATGGAGAATAAACTCAAGAAATGGAATTTAACGTTTACCTTCAGACAAGGGAGGGAAATGCAACCAACAGGGAGGCCTGGTGACAGCGCGTCCGATGTGGGACGGCACACTGCAATGACAAAATCCCCCTCCCACTGGGCCCCCCTAGTTTGAGTGGGGGACCGGGTTGCACTGGCGGAACTCCTGGTGCGGCGCTGAAGACAAAGGCTGGTGAGGGCTTGTAGTTCTGGAGAAAGATTATGTCAGCCAAAGATCATCCCAGGGACAATATGGAGAATAAACTCAAGAAATGTAATTAAAGTTTACCTTAAGACATGGGAGGTAAATGCAACCAACAGGGTGGCCTGGGGAAAGATTGATTGAGAGGGCGCCGCCCACTGCAACGACAACCACCGCCTAAGGCTGGGCACCCCTGGTGCGAGTGGGGGACCTGGCAGTAGTATTGGAGCCCTGGCTGGAGTCCCGGGGTGGCCTGGAGTCACATGCTGGTGAGGGCTTGTAGTTCTGGAGCAAGATTAAGTCAGCCGTAGATCATCCCAGGGACAATATGGAGAATAAACTCAAGAAATGTAATTTAAAGTTTACCTTCAGACAAGGGAGGCAAATGCAACCAACAGGGAGGCCTGGTGAAAGCGTCCAATGTGGGACGGCACACTGCAATGACAACCTCGGCCTCAGGCTGGGCCCCCCTGGTGCGAGTGGGGGACCGAGGTTGCACTGGCGGAACTCCTGGTGCGGTGCTGAAGACAAAGGCTGGTGAGGGCTTGTAGTTCTGGAGAAAGATTATTTCAGCCAAAGATCATCCCAGGGACAATATGGAGAATAAACTCAAGAAATGTAATTTAAAGTTTACCTTCAGACAAGGGAGGTAAATGCAACCAACAGGGAGACCTGATGACAGGTCGTCCGACATGGGACGGCACACTGCAATGACAAACTCGGCCTCAGGCTGGGCCCCCCTGGTGCGAGTGGGTGACCGGGTTGCAGGCCAGAGCTCTGGGTGCGGTGGTGAAGACAAATGCTGGTGAGGGCTTGTAGTTCTGGAGCAAGATTAAGTCAGCTGAAGATCATCCCAGGGACAATATGGAGAATAAACTCCAGAAATGGAATTTAAAGTTTACCTTCAGACAAGGGAGGCAAATGCAACCAACAGGGTGGCCTGGGGAAAGCTTGATCGAGAGGGCGCCGCCCACTGCAACGACAACCACCGCTGAAGGGTGGGTACCCCTGGTGCGAGTCGGGGACTGGGCTGCAGTGCTGGAGCCCTGGCTGGAGTCCCCGGGTTGCCTGGTGTCACATGCTGGTGAGGGTTTGTATTTCTGGAGCAAGATTAAGTCAGCCGTAGATCATCCCAGGGACAATATGGAGAATAAACTCAAGAAAGGGAATTTAAAGTTTACCTTCAGACAAGGGAGGCAAAGGCAACCAACAGGGAGGCCTGGTGACAGCTCGTCCGATGTGGGGTGGCACACTGCAATGACAAAATCGCCCTCAGGCTGGGCCCCCCTGGTGCGAGTGGGGGACCGAGTTGCAGTGCTGGAGCCCTGGGTGCGGTGCTGGAGACAAAGGCTCGTGAGGGCTTGTAGTTCTGGAGAAAGATTATGTCAGCCAAAGATTATGTCAGGGCCAATATGGAGAATAAAGTCAAGAAATGTAATTTAAAGTTTACCTTAAGACATGGGAGGTAAATGCAACCGACAGGGTGGCCTGGGGAAAGCTTGATCGAGAGGGCGCCGCCCACTGCAATGACAACCACTGCCTATGGCTGGGCACCCCTGGTGGGAGTGGGGGTCCGGGTTGCAGTGGTAGAGCCCTGGATGGAGTCCCGCGGTGGCCTGGAGTCACATGCTGGTGAGGGCTTGTAGTTCTGGAACAAGATTTAGTCAGCTGTCGATCATCCCAGGGACAACATGGAGAATAAACTCAAGAAATGGAATTTAAAGTTTACCTTCAGACAAGGGAGGCAAATGCAACCAACAGGGAGGCCTGGTGACAGCTCATCCAATGTGGGGCGGCACACTGCAATGACAACAACGGCCTCAGACTGGGCCCCCCTGGTGCGAGTGGGGGACCGGGTTGCAGTGGTGGAGCCCTGGGTGCGGTGCTGGAGACAAAGGCTCGTGAGGGCTTGTAGTTGTGGAGAAAGATTATGTCAGCCAAAGATCATCCCAGGGACAATATGGAGAATAAACTCAAGACATGGAATTGAGAGAGAGAGAGAGTGAGAGAGAGACAGAGGATGGAGAGAGACAGAGAGAGAGACAGAGGATGGAGAGAGAGAAAGAGGATGGAGAGAGAGAGAGAGAGACAGAGGATGGAGAGAGATAGACAGAGGATGGAGAGAGAGAGAGAGACAGAGGATGGAGAGAGACAGACAGAGGATGGAGTGAGAGAGAGCCACTGTGAGTGCAATTACCCGTCCCAAACTGGGAGCAACACTATGAACTTCTCACAGACAAACTGGGCAGAGAAAAAACTGGCATAATGAAGTGGTTATCTTGAACCGCAGCGGCCAGTTCCTCCACAATCACAACGACCCAGTGGCAAGTTTAATACGACATGCTTTCATCCGTGGCAGTGGAAGAATCGACTTGAAGGAGGGAGTGGATGGAGAGAGAGAGAGGCAGAGGATGGAGAGAGAGAGAGAGAGACAGAGGATGGAGAGACAGAGGATGGAGAGAGAGAGAGATAGAGGATGGAGAGAGAGCGAGATAGAGGGTGGAGAGACAGAGGATGGAGAGAGAGAGACAGAGGATGGAGAGAGAGAGGGAGGATGGAGAGGGAGAGAGAGACAGAGGATGGAGAGACAGAGGATGGAGAGAGAGAGAGAGGATGGAGAGAGAGCGAGATAGAGGGTGGAGAGACAGAGGATGGAGAGAGAGAGACAGAGGATGGAGAGAGAGAGGGAGGATGGAGAGAGAGAGAGAGGCAGAGAGGATGGAGACAGAGAAAGAGAAAAAAAAGAGGAGACAAACAGTTGACTGTGCTTACTTTGAGCTCACATATGTAATTGCATGAGCGATGTGATTGGTTTTCATTAATGTGGAAACATTGGTATTATCTCTGAGCTCAGGACTGGCTGTCGCCTGCTGTGATGCCTGTGATGACCTCCAATGCTCCCGACACTTGATGATGTCCCCCGACACCCGCCGATGCCAACGATGAACTGTGACACCTGCTTACCTTTTTTGTTTATTTAGATCAGCATTTGTTTTTTTCTTGATGGTACAGTACAGTTAGTTTTGACATTTTTATTTTACTAAAATAGTTTTGGTAAATTTGACAAGGATGTTTATTTCCATCCAGGATGGTGTTTTCACTGTAACACCATCTCATGGACTCGCGACTGAGAAAGTGTTCGCATTTTCACATGAGATGTATAAACCAGTATCCAAGTTTAATAAAAGAACTTTTAAATAATATGAATACTGAACAATATTGTATTTGCATTGTAGTGAATTTTTCAAAATTTTAAATGACGAACTGAGACAGTGATTAGCAGAACACAAAGAATTTTAATAGAACACAAAGAAATGTATAAAACTCATTGAAATTTTGAACAACAAAGAATGTCTAATCTAAAATGTTGACGTGAAAAGAACTATATACACGTCAATGAACTATATACATGTAAGTGCAGCCCCCCTCTACCCCTAAACGCTCGCATCGGGTGAGGAAAAACTTTGAAAAAAAAAAAAAAACACCCTTAAAAGCAAAAAAGAAGAAACCTCTGAGAGAGACGCAGAGGAGGGATCCTTCTCCCTAGGATGGGTAGACGTGCAATGGGGGTTACAATTCACACACACACACACACACACACACACACACACACACACACACACACACACACACACACAGGACCAAAACCCAAAACAAAAAGGTAACGATCACTGGGGAACAAGATATTAATGAACTAAAAAAGGAAATCAAACTATAACAAAATCGCTACTCAACAGAAAACCCAAAGTTTCACCAAAATTTCACAACAAAACAAAGAAAAGAAAACCAACCAAAGAAAGTAGTTACGCTAACAAAAGAAACAGACAAACTGAATTGTCTAAACCAAATAAACCAAAATCAAAGGAAAAGTGTCCGCATTGTGGTGGTGACACCGCTGTTACCCGGCTAGACTGGTGCGGCAATTGATTGCGAGGACATCGCCGCTGCAACAGTAACAGAGGGGTATGGCGAAAACAGAGGAAGACGGAGCGACTGCACCCAGGCAGGGGGTTGAGACCAGCGTCCTTCCAGTAGCGCAAGAGGAGGGGGTGGGGGGTCTGCGGCTTTAACAGCCAAGCGGTGAATGCACAACGATCACGCACACACAGCGCCACCTCCCGATGAACGGGCACCCGCCAGGGTTCCTCCTCCGGCTGTGCTTATGGCCCAGCCCGCTCTGGGATTGCTAGCCGAAATGCTAAGAACTGCGAAGGACAGAGTTCTCAGCGTGGACACGCCAGAGGACAGAGTGCTGACTCCAGCCTGCGCTTCTTTTTAAAAGAGCTGCTTTCACTCTGCACTCTGGCGCAGGTGTAATCAGTGCGTTTACATGCAGAGCTTAATCGGACTAAGCAATAATTCGGTTTTCTCGTCCAATCGGAGTTCTCACCTTGTCCCCCTATACATGCAGCTGAGAAATTTGAATTACTGACGGGAACGTGTCCTCCTCCCAACAGTAGGGGGTGGAGTGAGCCTTTTCAGCTGGTCAGCTGCTTTCGGTTGACATATTACATCATTATGATATAGAATGATAGTTCATAATGTACGTGTTACTTACTTTGCAGATAAGCTGTACCCTATTTCTTGTGCTCATGGTTATCTTAAAAGATAACCATGAGACAAGAACGTTGTTTGCTGTTGGAGGGCTACAACAACACAATGTCTTCGATGCTACGCTTTGTGCCGTCGCCATGGACCCCAAACTCTCGTTCTTGTTGGATGCGGGTTCTGCGCAGACTGGTGGGAGAGTTTGTGTACAGGTTTTGCAAAGGAACGGTGTCTTCAGTTATACACATGCTCATTAAAGTGCCGACCGTGGGGGAAGCTTGTGCCGCTGCACGCCGTTTCCAGCAGAATAACAGCAAAATTATCGAAATAAAAACAAATCAGAAAAACATCTCTTTGCTGTGCTTTTATTTACAAGTTGAAATTCTTCTAACTTACAAAAAATGTGAACGAAAAGGTAGAAATATAAATATGAACGAATACGTATTTGTTCAGGGCTGCGCAAAGCCGGAGCCCTGCATTTGCTGCGCTACCCTTTTAAAAAAGGTCTCTGTTGTGTGTAATTTTAATATGTCCATCTCTTTTGGAAGAGAAAGCACCGCCCCGGTCTCATCCTCTCTCCAAATGTCAACATTCTTATTCGCGTTTGCTGGTTGTTTCACGCCGTCTGTTTTGTTAGACGACGTAGTTGTGCGGTGGCGCGTGCGCACTTGCGTTGTCCAGTTAATAGTCCGACTAAGGCGTATACATGGCCGAGAAATTAGAATTCCAATCACATTATCTGGGTGTCTCAATCGGAGTTCTCCGATTCCAATCGGCGTTCTCAAACTCCGATCATAATCGGACGAAGGCAATAATTCAAATTTCTCTAGTACCATGTAAACGCACTGAGGGACGCAAAGATTGCACTCTGGCGCAGGTGTGATTGATGACGCGAAGGTGGGGGCAAACCCACCTGCCACATTGAGAAGAAGGTTACAAGAAGCTGGTAAACCAATTAACAACTCTGGAACAGCAACACAAAAGCAATAAGGACGATACAGTGTTACAACAAATAATCGGTGTCAGAAGGGAAATAGACAATGTCTTGAGGCTAGATGTTGAGAAAAAGCTGAAATTCATTAAACAGACCCACTATGAATCAGGCTGTAAATCAACCAAATATTTAGCAAGAGGAATAAAGGCCCAGCAAGCTTCTCATGCAATATGTAAAATTAGAGACCCATTAACGAAACAGCTACTACTTGAACCTGAAGAAATAGAGAGGGTTTTTTAAGATTACTATGAAAATCTATATACCCAACCCACGGCTAAAGAAGATTGTGAGATGAAAGACTTCCTTGACTTATTGGACCTACCAGCCATTGGAGATGTGCAAAATAGAAAACTAATTTCCAGTATAACCAAAAAAAAAAATAGATGCTGCCATTAGCAGGCTTAAAATCAACCAAAGCGCCAGGTCGTGATGGGTTTCCTAGTGAGTGGTATAAAACATTTGGAGAAGAATTAACCCCGATACTCCTAAATTCTTTTAATCTGACTCTGACAGAGGGCAAACGGCCTCCCTCATGGAAAGAGGCTGTCATTCCAGTTATTCCAAAAGAAGGGAAAAATAAGGAACTTTGTGAATCGTATAGGCCCATTTCAATCTTAAATGTTGACTAGAAGATCTTTACTTCAATCATCTCAAAAAGACTTGAAAGTTTTATGCCGGACTTGATAGATGAGGATCAGTCAGGTTTTATAACAGGTAGGCAGACTCAAGCTAACATTAGACGGGACCGTCTAGGGCTGGACGATAATTCGATAACGATATATATCGATCGATAGACGTGTGCTGCGATAGGAAAAAAAGGGGTGGATAAAAAGTTTGATAGAAAAAGTTTCACTTCCTTTTTCATCATAGCCAATCATGTAGCTTAATATTACGGTCATTTCTTCCTCCAACCAATCGCAAACACAGACCCAGCGGCTCCACGTCGGAGGAGGAATCCGCTGCCAGCGCCAGCACCAAGCAAGTAAACCAAGTAAGTGTAAGAGCAAGTAAGAGCAGGGACATCTAACAGGGCTTTTTGCTGATGATATTATTTTGGTTCTCCAAGACCCGGACAGAACCTTACCTCATTTGATGTTGATAATAGAAACCTATGCTAAATACACAGGCAACAAGTTAAACATAGCAAACACTCAAATTCTCACGCTGAATTATCATCCAGGCCGAGAAATTAGAGGAAAATATAAAATCAAATGGAATTCCAAGGTTATCAAATATTTGGGTGTGCTATTGGCAAAAGATCTTTTGAAAAGGTTTGAAATCAATTAGAATGCTATTATCAATAATATTAAGACAGATTTGGGAAGATGGTCAGCCTTTAATATGGATTTTGAGACACAAATTGAAGTGATAAAAATAAATGTACTACCGAGACTGCTGTACCTTTTCCAATCCATCCCACATATGATTCCAGAATCACAATTCAGACACTGGGACAAACTCATATCTAGATTTATTTGGGCCGGAAAGAGACCGAGGATCAGATATAAGACACTCCAGCTGCAAAAGGAAGAGGGAGGGTCGTCCTTGCCTGATCTCAAACAATACTTTTCCGCAGCTCAGGTAAAGTTCTTGGTGTGTACATGCTGCCCTCAATATCAGGCACGATGGAAATAGATAGAGGCCGGCGGAGAAACGACTCTCACACTGGCATTAGTAGGAGACATAAGAACTAAATCAGCTCAACAAAGCCAAAATGAAATTATTAAGCACACACCGACTATCTGGAGTAAGATGTTAAAAGAAAACCATATGGAGGGAATCTACTAATGTGGCCTTCTCTTGATCCCAGATTTCAACCGGGAACCACAGACATTGAATACAGACGATAGCGAGATAGGGGTATAACTGCAGTATGCACACTCGTTCACAAGGGGGTTTTAAAAAGTTTTGGAGAGTTGAAAAAGGAATTTGGACGAGGAAACAAAGATTTCTTTCGATACATGCAATTAAGAGATTACTATGATAAAAGAATCAAACCAACATCATCTGGAGAGGACAATATAGTGATAGATATTCTGATCGAAGCCTGTAAAAAGATGAAGAGAAAAATCATTTCTAAAATCTATCAGGGCCTTCAGAAACAGAACAGCAACAAACGCAGGATACATCAAAGCCAAATGGCAGAAAGAACTAAGCATGGAAATATCAGAGGAAGGTTGGCGTTCCATGTGGGATGCACAGCATTCATCCACAAGTTCAAAGAAGTGGTGAACAATTGGTTGGAAAAATTTGATCCGTTTCTTCATATAAAAAGTAAGGGTGTCAACGGCGCTTTATCGCCGACAACTTTTTTTATCGCGCGATTAACGCACACGGTGCTTTTTGAACCTTTGGCCGCTCCGTAGATTGTGGAAACGGGAAATGAATTGACTCACAGCACACAGTCACACGCTTGCAGCCAGCTTGTAAGCACAACAAAAAAAAGAAAAAGACACTGAGCGTAGATGAGCACTAGGAAGGACTAACATGGATAAGGCGTCAATTGTAAATGGAAAGTTCCACTTCAAAACCCTGCCAGATGGCAGTCTTGACAGGACAAAAGTGATATGCATTTACTGTAAAGCTGTATTTAGTTTCCACCGGAGTAGGAGCAGTCTTACGTTTCACTTGTCTGCGAAGCATACAGCTGACGCGGAGAGCCCTCCGCCCCCTTCTGAGGTAAAGCAAACCACGTTGGATGGTGTGGCACGGAGACCACTGGCCGCGTCCACCACACGCCAACTTTCAACAGCGGGGGCTAAATGGGTGTGGCAATGTAGTGGAGGTTGAGGGTCTGCGCGATATCATATATATTATACTGACTATGGATGAATATGACACTGACTGGATGATTATGGCACTGACTGTGGATTACTATGGATGCTGAACAGCTGTTATAGGCTATACTGCCTAACTGCACTATATCAGTTGAGTCCTGTACTGTATTGCACTGCCCCCTGTTTAATGCACACTTTATTTATTGTTTTGATTTAATCGAATTTATTTTGTGCATCACAGTTTGATGCAATGCATAAGTGTCATCCTTTTGTCTTAATGGCTGCTGAAAAAAGGGGATGAATAGTTCAAGTTCGAGTAGTAGTAGTACTCTGTAGTAGTAGAAATTTTGGTAGTACTAGTAATCATTACTATGTAATGTTACAGTTATGCCCATCTGTTATCTTTGTTGGGCTTGAGTTTATGATTATTTTTCTTACCCTGTGCATCTTTTGTTTTGTTAGTAGTACTTGCCATTGCTCCAACACGAATAAACATGCTGCATCCCACTAGATGGCGCATTTGCCTTATTTACGGAGCTGATTGCTGCCACTCTCAGCAGCGTGCGTCTCCTAAGGTCTACTAAGATTCCACAATCTATTACACCTCGTAAGCAAAACAGGCTACAGGTAAAATTAAACATCTTCAGTTGAGCAACTCAGGCAAGTTAAACTGATTTAAAAACAAACAAACGCTATAATACTAGGAAAAGAATCCTCTATATGTCAATAAATACAACATATTGAGTATTCATCAAAAAAAATGCTTACTTTAAATAAGAAAATCCAACAAACCAACAAGTGCAACACTAAAAAGCAAACCAACAATCAAAATAATGCTTAATTGCCTTAGTTTCGTCCCACACTTATCAGCTTAGCTACTAAGAATAACACACATTATTCACCTGGACAGAAGGAGGTTCTGAGGAACGTGTTGGTCCTGGAGCTTCCTGGTCAGGATGTTCGGGAGATCCCTCTGGCTCGATGTCTGGAGCGCCAACATATTTTAGAATTGCTCCTACAGAGACAAAGCTCATTAGACCATCAAGCAAAACAGATCAGAAGCACATTTTCCTATTTTATTATTACAGTGATGTTGCAGTAATATAGGAAAATTAAAAATTCATTTGTTTTTAAATTAAACATTATGGTTGCAGTGTCCCTTTAAAGCTTTTACCCAATTACATAACTGTCATTTTTAAGAGTTTTTGGAATTACTTTACACACTGTACTAGTTAAAGTAATAAAACTAAGACAAATGACCCACTGCCACAACAGTCTAAAATAGTCAACACCATGCCAAATAAAGTATTTCCATAAAATATTTCTTTGAATTCGAAAACAGTACCACATTTCTAATGAAGGGCCTACAAAATACAAACTAAGCTTAGTAAATTCATCCTAAGTTAAGGCTAAAATAACATTAAGAGTCAAATATGTGAGAGACAACTTCCACTGAACAATAACAGGGGACTGACTACAACAACAACTACAACATGCCCTCCCTCCCGCCCTCCCTGTTAGAATGTGAATAAACGGGTGTGGAGTCAATCACTCATTCCCATGGCAGGATAGGCCAACATGGCAGGATATGGTCAACTTTCATAAAACAAACAAAAACGCTGATTCATGACGAACAAATATTAGCCAGCCAGCTAACATTTATCCGACGCAAGCTAGCTAGCTGGCTAGCAGGACAAATAAACAAACTTGGGGGGGGCGGGGAACAGCGTTTCACCTCCACCTCTCCAGCCCACATCACAAACAAATATCTTATCTTTCCCCTTTGCAAGTTTTTCTTGATCGGTTTTCTTTTCCTTCCGTTTTTCCGCACCGCTGGGATAACTCCTTTTTGATGCCATTATGGTGTCTGTTTGTTTTTAATCCTCTCACTAACGGGAACGAATGGTAGCTGTCAATCATTCACATCATACCTGTGCGTCGCTGGCCCGCTACGTCACAACCTGCGTGACAGTGCGGCAAGCCCCCAGAGTTCAAGATGGCGTCCCATTCCTTTCAATGAAGTTGCTCACCCAGCGCATGGCTCCCAAACCCTTTATTATTATTATTATTATTATTATTATTATTATTATTATTATTATTATTATTATTATTATTAATAATAATAATAATAATAATAATAATAATAATAATAATAACAATAAAATAGTATTATTATAATAATATACTATTATTTGTGTATTAAACAAGTGAGCAATGTGCCACTGAATAATAAATGATAATTCTTTGAAGCAACTCTCTATGGACCATAACAGCACTGCCACACATATTTTTTTAATTAATAACCTCTTTGGAAAGCAGACAAAGTAATGAAATGATTGGTCTATTTATTTCATCAGAACTAAAAAAAAAAAATAAAAAACAAAAACTGAACAATCTTGAAAGTTCCTCCCTGAAAGTTCCTCTCTTGCACCTCTTGCACCTGTCGATGCGTGTAGCTAACACAAATTTGCAAATATTTTGTCGTCCTCATGGAATTAAACAGCACACCATGTTAATTTATCAGCGAGTGCTCTCTCTTTTCATGCAATTCATCACGCTTAACATGTAATGCTGAATCATGAAAGCTATGGAGCAAAAAATAATAATTACATAAACCACGAGTGAAATAAAATGTGTCATTCATTCAATAAAGATTTCATTCATTCATCTTCTATACCCGCTTATTCCTATTCAGGGTCACGGGGGTCTGCTGGAGCCTATCCCAGCTGTCTTAGGGCGAAGGCAGGGTGACACCCTGGACAAGTCGCCAGTTCATCGCAGGGCCACATAGAGACAAACAACCATTCACACTCACATGCACACCTATTTAATTGTTTTGTGGTCCTGTGTTTTAGTGCTTCATAATTGTATTCTGTTGTCAAATTTGCCCATCAAAGTCAGATTAGTAATCCTGTACATCAGTTTAAGGAAAACCAATTCTAGGTAATGGATTGCAGATCTTGTAGTGACCTGTTACAATGGAAAGAAATATATACATAATAAGTACGTCTGTGTGCCCGATATTTTAGCTAACACTAAACTTTCTGCACAACTGTCTGCATTGTGCTTTTTCTTCGGCCACAGAGAACAGAAACGTCTGTAGTTCTTTGTTCACCCATGGTACAGTTTCATAAGCTTTTCAGTTTTTAATACGTGTTAATGTAAAAATCCACACGCGAGGCATTTAAAAATGGCTGTTTTGGTCTTTCGTGAAAGACTGCCTTTGGCCAATCAGTGTCCTGAACGTTGCTACGTCACCCTTATGGTCTCAGCTCTGCTCGCTTCAAAACCCCAACGAGGCAGGTACCAAAATCCTAACCCCTGGGAACGTGACAATTGTTTTTTTCAATTGAAGTTTTCGTTATTTTGTTCGTTTTCGTTAACTATTATAACCGTGGTCAGGACCTCCAGTCAGAAGATCCACTGGAGGACATTTAGAGCAAACAGTCAGACAACAGCAGCTTCACCACATCAGCTGAAAAATGGAGTTTGGATGCTTTCAGCTTCAAGTCGTGGACAGAAAATGATGCTCACACTGTCACACTGATGTTTTCTTCTCCAACCTTCTCTCAGCTCCAGAGGTTGGTGGTCTGCAGGAGCTTCTACAGCAGCAGAAGATCAGTCTGGAGAGGAGAAGTGAACGTGTGACTGAAGGTGAAGAAGCAGGAAGTCAAACTCTCCTCAACAGCATCTACACTGAGCTCTACATCACTGAGGGACTGAGTGAGGAGGTCAACAGAGAGCATGAGGTCAAACAGCTGGAGACCAAGAAGACCAAGAAGACCAAGGAGATCCTCCACGACCGTCCAATCAGGTGCAGCCAGATCTTTGAAGCCTCACCTGAGCAGCAGGGACTCAGGGAGTCAGAGTGGTGCTGACCAGGTCTCTGGGCTGGACTGGGAAGCCTTGGGGTCCCACTGGAGGAGCTGGAGGAGGTGACTGGGTCCAGGGAAGTCTGGGGGTCTCTGCTGAGGCTGCTGCCCCCGAGACCTGACTCCGGATACGGCAGTAGAAGATGGATGGATGGATGGATGGATGGATGGATGCCAGGTGATAGAACATTTCATAAAAACAGACTCTGCATTATAACTTCTATTACACTCTAAAAAACTCACTCCAATATAACTGCACTCGTCCTTCTCTCACATTACATTGGATCACAATGACCAAACAACACAACAAAGACAATGATCCAACTGTACTGCCACGTCCAGACTCAGTGTAGGTCTGTAGGCCTCTTGGACCTTCATGTGAACCACTGGGTGTTGACTGGAGGTGAAACATGACTGACTGTTGTCCTCCTACCTGGACAATGCAATCTCACTTTCATTCTGCTGCAGATGGCCATTTTCATTTTACACAATCCAAATTTACAGCTCAGGGCGCTGGGACGAATTCCAAATTGTGTGCAGATACAGGCCTACACTTCAAATAATTATGAGAAAAATCCAACGTAAAGAGAGCACTTCCATTAGGAAATAGTCAACATGAAATTTCGTCTTCTACTGACACCTGCTGGTCAAATTGAATAGTTGCAAATATTATGAAGAAGTTGTCATCTAATTCTAATCCTAAACAATATGGCCATTCCAAGTCAAGTATTAAGACAATTAATCAGGTTTGTACTGCTTGATTGAACACATTCATCCCGTTCCAGTGCACTAAAACCCACTTCCCTTCAGGACCGTGTCAGCGAAGCCAAAACTTCCTTGAGTGACGCTGTTTCCCAGCATGCAATGCGAGCTAGCGATTCACAATACTATTTCATCACAAACATGGATGTAAAAAATGAAAAGGGACGAAAAATGAAACTTCAGGAACACCATCCATTGCAATACAAGCAGAACTGGGCAGAAGTTTTATATTATGTACACCATAATACAGCCTTCTGGTGGACAAGCTATTTAATCCGTGTCTTCCTATGGCACTTCCGTGGGTGGAAGCTTGTCGTAGAGGTCACGTGCTGGGTGGGTCACCCCACCAACCACCTCGGGGAAGGTCTAAGACAAGAGCCAATTGTTACACTTGCAGGGTATCACCTGATACGGGTGAGCGAGTGAACAGAAAATATAGGTCAACGTGGGCAGTCGTAACAGGAGAAGCTTGCTGGCAGAAATAATGCACTACAAGTGGATGTGACGCTCATGAGTACGATGTATGAGGTAGAGCAATGCTCCAGAACCCGATTCAGACTACTCTCCCTCCACTTTTTTTGTTTTGTATGAGCGTTTAAAAAAACAACATCATGATAATCGAATAAGCTTTAGTTTATTAATCAGAATTAAAACAAGTAGGTTTTGCCCTTACAAGGTTGTAGATTTGTTATAGATGAGTTCCTTTGTTGGAGTTCGGCGGCCAGCACCGAGCGATGATTGCTCACCCACTTATTGAGCTTAAATCCACCTCTACCGCACAGGTCTGTTAGTTGCTGGTACAGATGTATTGCTTGTTCCACCGTGCTGACGGCCTTTAGACAATCATCCACGTAGAAATTTTGACAAACAGTGTTTATAACCTCGGCTGGGAAGTCATGCTGATTGTCGTCGAATGAAGCACAGCTTGGGGATGACACTGCCCCAAAGATGTGGACCAGCATCCTGTGCTCTTGTAGGTCCTTTGTAATGTCCCCATCTGGCCACCAGAGGAAGCGTAAGAAGTTTACATCCTGGTTGGAAACTCTTACTTGATGAAACGTTCCCTCAATGTCAGTCATGAATGCTACAGGGCCTTGGCGAAAACGAAGCAGCACACCTAGCAGTGTACTTGTCAAATTGGGACCCTGCAGGAGCTCTTTATTTAATGATGTTCACTCACTTTCAATCTCACAGCCACTAAAAAACCTGATTGTGATTGAGAGGTCCTCAGCAGCCAATCACTGTTGGGAGTCCAGCCTTCAAACACTCCTCCTGAATCCACAGTCACATCTGTGAGCATCTGGAACTTTGGCCCTGATCCTCCACACCACACAACTTGGGATGACAGCGCCACCTACCTGTATCCTTTCAGCAGCCAGTCCATGCTCTGACCCGTTTCCACTGTGGCCTGTTGTGTCATCTGGACCGGAGTCTGGATCATCAGTGTCCAGGTTCATGGAATCTGTCAGAGTGCCGCCATCCTGTGATGTAATGATAGAGAATCACTCTATTTATACTAATGTGCAGAACCACTAGAGTGTAATTTCTTCACTGCTGTCAGCAACAAGCATTTGGTGTCACACTGGTGTACAACACTTATGGGCTAATTAATAAGAAATGACATATTTATGAATCACCCGCTGTTGTGGAAAAGAGCGAAGATGCCGATGCAGGAATACTGGGATAATAAGTAATTTAATGAACAAACAATAAAAAGGGGATCGGAGCTCCGAGGCACAAAACACAGTAAAATGGGAGTGCGAGTGCGAGGAGGAAAGGAGGAAGAAGGTCTCTTATACACTGGACTGGGAGGGGAAGAGATAAGGAAGGGAAGAAGAGGAAAACAAAGCACAGAGAATCAGCACAAGCTGACACATTTACAGCCTCCTCTGGTGGACCACGAGGAGAATGTCTCGAGAAGGTTATACTATGAAACGAACAGATTACACGTGCTACTAGTGATCATATGACACAGAATACAACATAATAAAGAATAACCCAAGAATACATATTTCCCATTACATTCCCCCCTTTTGATCATTCTTGATCACAGGACACAAGAGTGAAAACATCCACACAGACATCAATTCATGTCCACCATTGGCTTTAGACACAAACATCATAACTTGGCCTGTTACACTTCCCGTGATCACAAAGGCAGGAATCTGCAAGGCACATGGTAATACGAACTTACAGTTGTACTAAAAATAACTCTCTTTAAACATTAACCTATAAGCTATTGTTATGTATGCTAAAAACCACTACTAAAACTCTGACATTGCGTCTGTGCTGTATTTTACACAGAGTCAATGTCATCGACATCGTCATCCTCAATGATGAGATCTGGAAGTTCTGGGTACTCTGCAAACACATCATTGTAGGTGTTGTTGAAATCACAACCAGGATAAGGGCAGCTGAAGCCCCACGCATCTGGCAATCCGTTAACATTCACAAACATCCTTTCTGACATGTCAAACTGATTGTGCGTGTTGGCTGTCTATCAGCCAGTCAGATCAGAAGTGAGCACCTTGTTGACACAACGCTTGATCAGAGGAACAAAACAGCAGGTGATAACCGAAATGACAATGAGAATAGCGATTACGGGAACGAGCAGCTTTATTAACCACACTTTCCATTGACCTAGAGAGAGCCATGACCACCAATCCCCGTCTGGGGCGCCTTGGTCAGACATCTCGGCAGCAGAAAGTTTCTTGAGGCTATCTAAAGCCTTGGAGATTGCTCCGCCATCTGCAGCATTATCTGGAATGTACGTACAGCAAGACGTGCCTACAATGTGACAAACACCACCCTGGGGTGCAGTGAGTAGGTCTAGCACCATACAATTCTGAAGGACCATTAGACGAATAGCATTTAGCTCCTGGCTAATGGACGAGGTAGCATTCAGTGTCAAGTTTGTCAACTGCAATAAACGGTAGTGAAGTGTATCGGCGAATAAAATAAGTTTTCCCACCCCTGTCCAGGGGAACAGTAAAAGAGCAACTTTGGCAGATTCTGGAAACACTTTGAAATCGTCAGGAACATTACTTCCCCACATCGCGTCATGCGGGAACAAACAAAACAGTTCACATGTCCTTGAGCTCGTGCTGCAGAGTTTGCGTAATGCCACCAGAGATTGGTTGCGTACGGGTGTGCAGGAGTCTTCAGGGAATGAGTGAGCATGTCAGTTGTGGCCCATCTTTTGGGTCGGTCAGCCCGTCCTGGCTGCCCAACACTGATGTTCATGTGAGGTGTACTGTAAGGTGTTGTGCGAGGTGAAAAGGCAGGTGAAACAGCAGGGTGTGCTGGAACAGGAGTGCCGGAGGCAGTGATGGTGGCGTTGCCACCTTCTCCTCGGAAACTCTCCGTGCGTTCGAAGCACCAGATTGTGAAAACGATGATCCAGCTGATGAGGGCCAGGTAGGCCAGCGTGCCCCGTAGGCCGCAAAAGCCTGGCTGGCGGAAAAGGTGCCATGACACTGGACGTTCCATCTTGCTGCTTTCGTTGGAGTGAAACGTTTTGATTCACCTTTCACTCGTCAGCTCCCGGCGTCCTTGGCGTCCTCGGCGTCCTACAGCGAAAGGGGGATGATCCGGCCCGTGGCTCTCCTCCTCCCTCTGAAGTGCCCTCGTCCGCTCCCCGGCGACGACTCGCTTGCCTCGGCTCGCGTGGATCCAGGTGGCCCTCTCGGCAACCTTGACGGCGGTTTGCGTCACCAGGAGCACTTGGAACGGCCCCAGCCAGCGACTTGCTCTCCAGCTCTTTCTCCGGAGGTCCTTCAACCGGACGTAGTCGCCAGGCTTCAGGCAGTGCAGCGGTCCCGTCGCAGCCTGAGGCAAAACAGCAGACACTTGGCGCCTTACGTCTGCTAGAGCGGATGCAAGGTTGGAACAATAGGTTAGTATTGTATCTTCACACAAGGCCGTGGAGGGGAGTGCCTTTCCTCCGGTAGTCATCCCAATCTGGGGAGGAGCTGCAAACAAAACTTCAAAAGGACTGAGATTAACGCGTGCGCGTCTCCTCATTCTCATGTACATCAGGACAATGGGAAGAGCTTTTGGCCACGGCAGGCCAGTGTCGGCACAACATTTGGCTAATTTGCTTTTTAACGTCCCGTTCTCACGCTCTACCGCCCCACCACTGGCAGGGTGATAAGCACAATGTTTCCTGAGGTCAATGCCAAACAGTTTCCTGATTTAATTAAGCGCCTCGTTTGTGAAATGTGTCCCATTATCACTGGATATTTTGTTTGGAATTCCCCATCTGGGAATTATCTCAGTCAGCAAGGCCTTGGCCACGTCGTTGGCTGATTGTGTGGTGCTGGGAAACGCTTCGACCCATTTCGACCACATATCAACCATGACCAGACAATACTTTTTCCCTGCTGACGGTGTCAATTCGATAAAGTCCATCATGACATGTTCAAACGGTCTGGTTGGAGCCGGGTGTGCTGCTATTGCTGCCATCTTGACTGGTCGTCCTGCATTTTGTGAGAGGCAGATTAAACACGCTTCACAATGCTTTTGTGCTACGACTGAAAACCCTCTAGTGAACCAAAATTGATTAATTAATTCCAACATCCCCCCTTTTGACACATGGTCTAACCCATGCGTCAATTTAGCGAAATGTGAAAATAAATGTTTTGGCAGACACGGGTTACCGTTTGGTCCTACCCAAATGTCAGTAACGTGGTTCCAGCATGCGCCGGCGGAGCGCCAAGCCGCCTTCTCCTTCGCTGTGGCAAGGGACTGCATCTCAGCCAGTGATGCATCAGCCTCCTCAAATGAGGCTGTCATCATCGGGGCCGACGAGGGTGCAGGCTGCCTTGCAGAGGACTTTGCTGCCGCGTCAGCTCTGGCATTGCCTTGGGAAACAGGGTCACGAAGGTTAGTGTGAGCAGAACATTTACACACTGCTATTTGGGAGGGCAAAAGTATGGCTCACAAGAGGTCAGCAATAAGCACATGATTTAAACACCGGCTTCCCGTCTGACTTGAGGAAGTTCCTGCATTTCCACAGTGCCCTGAAGTCATGAACGACACCAAACACATAACGGGAGTCTATGTAGATTGTGACAGACTTGCCCGCAGCACATTTGCATGCTTCAGTTAGCGCGACCAGCTCTGCCCCTTGTGCTGAGAGGTGACATGGAAGGGAGTCAGAACAGATGACCTCCGAGTCGGAGACAACTGCGTAACCAACTCTGTTGGCGCCTTTGTCGTCCCGGAACGCTGAACCATCTGTGTAGAAAACAAAATCAGCATTAGCAAGGGGTTCGTCAGTCAGGTCAGGTCGGGGGGAGAAAATTGTGTCTAGCTCTGCTATGCAGTTGTGTGTGGGTGGGGCACGTTCGGTGCCCTGGCGTGGACAGCAGCGTTAACTGCTCTCAAATCTTGAACAAACCTCCAGTCATCACGTTGAGGAGGAACTCTGGCCTTTTTTTACAGGGAACATGGGCGTGCGCACTGGCGAGTCGGGGCATGGGACAATGACACCTGCTTCGAGAAGAGAATCAAAAACAGGAGTGATCCCTTCAACAGCTTCTGGCTTCAGAGGATATTGCGGCGGGTTGGGCCAAATATCACTTTTGGGTGTGATCTTCACCGGTTCGGCACCTTTGATCAGACCCACATCGTATTTGTGAGCAGCCCACAGTGAGGAGGGAACCTCACTCAGTTCCTCGGGCAGCTGCGATGTGTCAGTGAAACATGCAAAACTCGTGTTGTGGCGCTCGCTGTCACGTGTCTCTGTCAGGTGCAGACAGCGAAGAGCCTGTGTTTCCAGTGGAAAATCAGTCTTATGCACATTCAGGGTGGGGGAGTAAAAATGTCCCCGCTCCTTTCGGTGCCAGTCTTTGGTCGACAGGCATTTTGTCAAAAACGGACCTAGGTCCTTCCACTCATCGCCTGGACCCTTGGAAAGTGAAATGTGTGGGGTAGACCCACGGACAGAAAAAAAAGAAATGCACTCTGCTCTGGTGTGAGTGAAACAGACGCAACGCATCGTTGGGGGCCCCAAAACAACATAGAAACAAAAAGGCCATCATTCACGCTTGAAAAAAAAAATAAAATAAAAAATAAAAACTGACTCTCAAACACACTGTTTCTTTCATTCGTCACACTGGCTGTGCAGTGCAAATTAGGAGCTTTCATGAAGTGAGCATCACCCGGCACCTTATCGTTAGCCGCCACTATCAATTCTTCTGAGGCCTTGAGGGGAAGCAACCACTGGTAGACATGCAAGAGAGGCTTAGGAATTTGAGCCAAGGTCGAGGAAGATAATGACCTGGCAACAATCAACCCGTCGGGGGTGGAGATGAGATTCATGCCCAGGGCTAGAAGCAAATCTCTTCCCAACAAATTCATCTGACAGACTTCTTACAATACGAAGCTGTGTTTAATTTATTTTTGTGATGTGCATGTCTCGTCGCCGTAGTCAATACAAGTAAGTGGAGTGGTGAGAGGCTCTCCCTTCTTCGTTCCAGCTGCCCCGACAGAATAAACATATATTACATATAATTCTAAAAGTGACCCGCGGCAGTTTCTCAAAAGCAGCTTCTTTATACAACGTGTATGTGGGAGGAGGCGGCACGTGACGACGCTCTAAACCTGTCAATGGTGCTCAAAATTTGGTCACATAAATCAACCTCGAACTCTGTGTCAGTGTCAATGCATGTCTCACCGTCAGGCTGAGAGCAATCAGTCGAACCTAAATCATTGTCAGAACAAAAATCAGCATCAACATGTAAATCAGTATACGTTTCCGAATAATCCACATCAGAATATGAATCAGTGTATTTGTCAGCAGGGGAAGGGAAGTTAGAGGGGACAGCAAGCATTTCTTCATTGCAAGAAGCGTGTTGCATGTGTGTGTGTGCATCACTTCCCTGCGAAAACGCTGTAGGCCGGGGGTCCGTCTCGCCCGGTCCATGCCGTGTCCCGCACTCCACCCTCCCCCCTCAGCTGCTCTAAGTTGGATCCTCTTTTCCGGCCCTCGCGATCACTCTCTTGGCTGCGGTGGGCATGGTTCTGCCCGCGGTGTCTTCCTTTGTCAGAGCATTCTCTGGCCCAGTGACCCATTCGGCCGCAGATGTGGCACGCCCCCTTTTCGCCTCTGTCTCCGCTAGTCGCCCTTCGTCGGTTGTCGTTATTCCTGTAGGGCCGTCTCGCCGTGTCACTGAGGTGCTTCATCATGGTGAGGGAGGCACGCTTTATCTTCTTGTCCTCTGCATCGCTGGCCTCCTGCAGAAGCCTCTCAGCGTGCACTGCATGACGTCGGACCTCTGTCAGCCGGGCATCTTCAATCCCCACGCAGCAGCTTGTGTTAACTGCTTTGGCGATCTGGGGGAGCAGCCCTTGTCTGAAAGCAGTGATGAGGCTGGCCGTTTGGTTGACGGCAGTCCTGATGAACGTGGCGACGCTGCGGCGTCGGTGCTGGAGTGCGCAGGGTTGTACGGTGGTAGCGTTGGATGAGGGCAGGCGGGAGGAGGGAAGACAGGCATGTCCAGGAGAGGGTCCCTCGGGCCTGTAAGAGAAGGATACAGACGATTTGGTGCATTTGAATGCTCGTGTGTGAGCGGCTCCTTTTCTCCCTCCTCTGGGGAGTGTGTGTGAGTGTGTGCACCCTCTGCCGTTATCTCTGTCACCCCTGTGCTCCAGCGCCCAGCGCTGTTCACACGTTTGTTTTTGTTTTCTTTACTTGTTTCCTGTCCCTGACTTCTGCTTCAGGTTTCCAGAATGAAAAACACCTTTCATGATCTTTGATGATCTGAATTGCATATTTGTTTGTTTTTTTCTTTTTTGTAACCTTTCCCTCTGCAATCTTCAATTTATCCCGGAGGTTTCTCAATTCCTCCAAACTCAGTGATCCCCCTGCTGGGAAATCATACTTTTCAACGCAAATTCCCAACATGTCAAGACAATCTGGACCATATTTTTTCCTCATGTCGTCCACAATTGGTCCCCCCTGGGGAACAGCAGCAGCCACTTTGCTCTGGTTCTTCCCCAGCACTGTCTAGCTAGACTTATTACTCTGACTTTTCACTAAGTTTTCACAAAATTCCAAGTCAGAAAATACACAGGCGTCCCCGTGCACCCCTTTTTCTTACTCTGGAGCAAAAAGGTGGAGAAAAAACTCACCCCTCTGGTAGTTTACCTACCAGAAGCTTCCGGCTCACTTGTGGAGCGGGAATTTCAGTGTTGATTCAGAATCAACACCGACCTGACAGGCACGGTTAACGTATGCGCTCCGTCCTGCCCCGGGACCGTTCGTAGACGACAAGGAAAACAACCCACTGGTCACTGATATGTCTGAGACAAGAACAATTACTTCTCACCCGATCTCTGAATCAGCACTTCCCTTCCAGGTTCGCTTGGATAGACGTGAAGCCGATCAGATCCACTCTTAGACGCCGATCCTCTCATCTCTGAATGCTTGGTTCAAGGTAGAGGGGGAACGAGGAGTTTCCTCCGTTCCTGGTCCCGGGCCCTCAACGTCCCAGAGTTCCACTGACAGGTCTCCAGCAATCCTGTTCGTGACGCCAAATTGTTGTGGAAAAGAGCGAAGATGCCGATGCAGGAATACTGGGATAATAAGTAATTTAATGAACAAACAATAAAAAAAGGGATCGGAGCTCCGAGGCACAAAACACAGTAAAATGGGAGTGCGAGTGCAAGGTGGGAAGGAGGAAGAAGGTCTCTTATACACAGGACTGGGAGGGGATAAGATAAGGAAAGAACAGGGAGGAGAACAGAGAGAGACAAACCAACGACTATACGATAGTTGACCGATTTCACAGCTCATATCCTGTACAGGGAGAGGACGAGCACATCAGTGGCAGGCCATAAAACAAAGTGAAATACGATGCGTATATGTTAGCCTAGGATTCTAACAGTTTACACGTGCTACTAGTGATCATACAATATAAACCAAGATAAAGAATAACACAAGAATACTCTATCATGTTCGACCCATCTTAATAACCAAGATTTTTTTTTCCAGGTGCGCTTTGCTCATCACTTTGTACCAAATATTTAGGGGAGTTTTTATAACATCACATAGGTTATTAGAGTATATAGTCTTGAAAGCTTTGTCACCCAGCAGAGATTGAAGTGGGATATCTAGTTGGTCAAATTCTAGCTCCTTCCATTTTGCATCGTAACCCGCCCTGCACCAGTAGACTATATACTGCAGTTGTGCTGCTTTATAGTAGTCCTCCAAGCATGGGAGTGACATCCATCCCTGTTAAGTGTAATGTTTTGTAGCGTACCCTTGGTTTCTTGTTCTGCCATATGAATCTAGAAATGATCCGATTCCATTCACTGAATTTCTTATTGGGTATTTCTACAGGTAGCGATTGGAGTAGAAATAACAATTGTGGTAAAATAACCATTTTTTAAGTATCTATTCGGTTGTAAAAATCAAGTACTAGGGGGGTCCAACTGTCCAGATCATTTTTAATTTTGGTTGTGATGCTACCGTAGTTTACACTATATAAATCTTTGGGGGTCTTGGGAATATGAAGACCTAGGTATTTGAAAATTCTGGTTTTCCATTTAAATTTAAAGGACTTACGTATGTTTTCTTGAGGTATGTAATTAAAAGTAAGAGTTTGAGTTTTCTATATGTTCAATTTGTATCCCGAATATGAACCACATTGGTCGAAGGAGGGCATTCATTTAGGGAGACTGGTATCCGGGTCGGATAAAGTCGCCAGGATGTCATCTGCATATAAACATGTCTTATATTCTTTCCCCTTGAATAGTATTCCCATGATTTCTGGGTCTTCCCTAATCTTTTGAACAAGTAGCTCTATAAATAGAGCAAACAAGATGGGGCTCAGTGGGCAGCCCTGTCAGCAACCCCTCTCCAAACGGATTGTACCTGAAAGACTGCCATTTATTCTGATCCGGGCCACAGGTGAATTTTAAACATTTTATAACTGTATTGTTAAAGCCAAAACGTTGCAGGACCAGGTATAAAAATTCCCATAGAACAGAGTCAAAAGCTTTTTCTGTGTCAAAGCTAATTGCTAAGGACATTGTGTTTCCTTTGCTCATTATATGGAACAGATGTATAGCTCGCCTAACATTGTCTTGTGTTTGTCTATTTTTAACAAAACCTGTCTGGTCCGTGTCAATTAGGTCAGGGATAATATTTTCTAGTGTGTTGACAATAATTGAAGTGAAAATTTTATAATCAGTGTTTAAAACTGAGATAGGTCTGTATGAGCTGCAATCTGTCCTATCTTTCCCTGGTTTCAGTATTACAGATAATATGGCCTGTTTCCAAGATGGTGGGGTCTCGCCACCTTTTAAGACATAGTTAAAACAATTTAATAAATAGCAGTGGGGTCACAGAGTCCCTAAAAGTCTTATACCATTCTGCTGGTAGTCCATCTCCCCCGGCTGCTTTGCTTGTTTTCAGTTTAGAAATTGCCTTGTCGACCTCTGCATTTGTAATCTCTGTAGTTAAGCACTTATTTTGTTCTGTGACAACAGATGGCAGGTCTAGGGATTTCAAAAAATTGATTGACTGTTACTGCTTCTGCTAATTTGGGTTGAGTGTATAAATTCCTGAAGTATGATTCAAAAGACTGTAATGCTTCTGGCTTATAACACATCTGGTTGGTGACCGGGTCCTTTACTTTATATATGGATCTTCCAGACTGTTGTTTTTTAAGTCTCCAGGCTAAGAGTTTTTTAGCACGGGGTCCATTTTCATAGTGGGTTTGTTTGATATACTTAAGTGTAAGTTCCTCCTGGTCGTTCAGTTTCTTATTTAGTACTGATTTTACTACGGTTATTTGTTCCAATAAGGTGGGGTCGTTAGTCTCTACATGCTTCCGTTCCAGTGAGTCTAATTTACTTGTCAAGTCGTTAAGGTGTTTAAGTTTTTCTTTTTTCCTTTGTGATGCCCAACTTGTAATCTTCCCACGCAATACTGCTTTTCCAGCATCCCATAAAATACTCTGTGACGTCACTGTGCTACTGTTAAGGTCTGTATATTCCTTAATTTCTTTCCTAATGTAATCTTCAAATCAGGTGTAATTTAATAGGGAGGTGTTGAGTCTCCAAATAGTGTTTTTGTGTGGGACACCTACATTTATTTTCACATATACACCTGAGTGATCTGATATGTCGCTAACACCAATTCTACAATCTAAAACCCTGTGTCTGTCTGTTCAGAACATAAAGAAATAATCGATCCTCGAGTAAACTGAATGAGGGTGAGAGTAAAAAGTCAATTGTTTAGTGGATGGATGAAAATCCCTCCATACATCAAACATACCAATCCTTTTAATCATCTTCTTAATATTTAGTGACTCAGGATTTGTTTTCTTTGTCGGGTTTGATCAGTCTAGAGTGGGATGCAGCTGTACATTCCAAGGGGACTCGTGCCACGCAAAGCCTATTCCGACCTGGCGATCCTCTTTGAATCCATTAGCAACCAGCTACATTACCCCGGGCAGCTTCACGGGTACAGGTGGATGTATGCTAAATGCAGAGAAAATGGACTGCGTGTGAGAAAAGAGTCTGTGCGTTTGGTTTTGAAGGAGCTGGATCCAAGAGGAGTGTCATTAAGGCAAGCGGGGCGTCTCAGACGGAGGAATTGCTTCTCAAACTTCTCAACTTCATCTGGCACCTGGACTCATATGATGAACTGAAGCCATATGGTATTTGTGTGAATGGATGTATCGATGGCTTTTCAAGAAAAATAATCTGGCTCAATGCTTGCACAACAAGTAGTGACCCAAAAGTAATTGGAGGGTGCTACATAGAAGCGGTACAGCGTTTTGGGGGGTGCCCTAGAGTTGTTCGAGGCGACCTTGGAACCGAAAATGGCCATTTTAGAGGCTTCCAGCGTTTCCTCGTCCCTGTTCAACCAGACGACACCCTCGATAGTTACTTGGAGGGGGCCAGCACCGCCAATCAAAGAACTGAATATTGGTGGGGTTTCCTGCGTGGCCAGCGCATGGAGTTCTGGTTAGCCTTGTTATCAGACCTCAGAGACAACAGGCATTTTGATGGCGAGTTTCTGGACAAAAGTCTCCTCCAGTTTTGTTGTATGGGCCTCCATACAGGTGAGTTCATGAATAATGTTTTATTTTCATTTTGTGCGCATGTGTATGTGAGTGAGAGAGAGGGGAGGGAGGACAGAAACGGGAAAGTGGGTGTTGGGAAGACAGACAGACAGAGACGGGAGGAAAGGAAAAAGAATGCTAAAGAGAAGGGGTAGAAAAGGGAAAGGAACAGAGATGGAAGGGGAGAGAGATGGAACAGAAGGGTAGAAATAGAGAGGATAAGAGATGGGGAGAAAGAGGGGGGAGGGAGGGATGAACAGAGACAGGGAGGGAGGGAGAGGGTGGGGTTGCTCATGTGTGAATGCTGTAATTTAGTGTTTTATTTCTGTTCTGCTGGCACAGCTCTTCCTAAATGTATACATTTTCTACAGGATGAGTTGGATGACACTGCACAGGTGTGGAATGCACACAACATCAGGCCATCAAGAAACCTGAACGTCCCCAGCGGTCGGCCTAATGTGATGCATGCTGTTCCTGAACTTTACCGAACAACAGATTTTCTCTCCCCTGTTGAAGATGAACACATTCAACTGTGCAAAAATGAATGTGTCTTTCGGCTGGCTGTACCATGTAATCCAGATATTTATGAACTCTGTATCATCTTTATGGCTGAGTCCCATCTTGCTCCACCAACAGATCCGTATCAGGCTGTGAACTTGTATTTGCACCTAAGAGAGGCCATCACTGCATCTCTCTAAACCACCCGACCCTCTCCACAGGATGGACACTTATTCCACTGCAGTGCGCCTCCTCCTGACCCTATCCAGAGAATGGACACTAAATTGTTGTGAACCTCCTGTTATTTTGTGTGTTGTTAAATCTCTAGTGTTCCTTTTAAAAATACACAGGGATATCGGTTATTTACTGCACTCCTTTGTTTCTATTATTACGCAATCCTTACGGTGATGCTATTTACTGAATTTACTTTTTGACCTGAAGGTCGTGTGTGCAAAGAGCTGTTAAATAAAAGTAGCCATGTGAAAGAACTTAACTATGTTGTTGAAACATTGAGAAACACAGAAGCACAAGGTTACTTTAAGATTTACTTTAATTATTCTTCACTTCCATGAATTAATGAACATTAACGTGATTCTTTAAAGTCAACAATTCCTGAAAAATTAAACCGGTGTTGGACACCTCGTTCTGAATGCTTGGTTAGAGTAAACAGATGGACCTGTAAGCAGTCATTTTCAAAACAACATTTTCACTTTCAACAAAAAAAGAAAAACACCCTCATAAAACTCTGCTGAAGCATTTACTATTCTGTAACACAAGTGTAACTATGGAAGCAGATAGTTACCATAATCCAAATAAAAATGCAATAGCAGAAATGCTTTTAAATTTTAAGAACGAAGCTGCATTATTTGACTCATAATTAAAATGGTTAATAAGTCATTCAATCTGCATTTTCATTTTCTTCTGCAAGACTGCTCATTCTTGTACTTAATTCAAATGAAAAAGGAAAACACATTTGAGATTTAATTTTCAAAACATGCACCAGCAAAGAGTTACCAAAATTCAATATGAAATGTAAAATTCAAAAATGAAAAAGCAATAGCAGAATGCTTTTTCATTTTAAGAACAAAACTGCATTAGTTGACTCATAATTAAAATCATTAATAAATATTCCTATATGCATTTTCATTTTTTTATTCGTGTCGCACCTTTTATGACACAATCAAAAAGAAAACTGAGGGCATTGCTTTTTAATTTTCGTGGTCCTGCCCTGCACAAGAGTTACCACAACTCGAAAACGAAATCGCAATCTCAAAGTCAGCGTGCGGCGCAGGAAAGTGAGCTCTCCACCTGTGGGTATGGCGGTATGACGCCAAGTGTCATTTGCCTCCTGTTATGTGTAAATTCTAATGTTTGTGAATTTAATAAAGATATATATATATATATTTATATATATACATACATATATATGTATATATATATATATATATATATATATATATATATATATATATATATATATATATATATATATATATATATATATATATATATCTTTTTATTTAAAAAGAAAAGAAAAGAAAAAAAAGGTATGGCGGTATGACACCACTTTGCCATCGTTACTTATTTCACGTCATTGAAGTTGCCGGTAATCGAGATTTAAATCGGCGAAAAACGTGGACCACTGACAGATCTCGCACCAGCATCTGCCACCAGTCGACGGATTGATCTGTTGCTTCGCATCCTTCGTCGGATGGACTGGTGGCCGACGCCGAACGGAAGCAATGATCCGTTACATCGCATCCTGCGACGGATGGACTGGTGGCCGACGCCGAACAGCTGTTACTCCACCCATGTAACAAATAGCTTTAGCTTTGATGTTGTGCTGGTGCATCAAGGTGTTCCATAACTGACAACAGGTTGGCTAGGGCAACCTTGTTTGCGTCCGTATCTGGGACGGCAGAATACCTGCTCAACTCGGTCCCGAGCATCAGATTCAGATACACTATTCAACTCCACCTGGGAAGCTAAATCCAGCAGGGTTTGAACAATTGTGTCGATGTGCGCCATGCTCAAATCTGTCCGACCAATCGCCGAAAAACGTGGACGTTTTTCGGCGATTTAAATCTCGATTACCGGCAACTTCAATGACGTGAAAAGTAACGATGGCAAAGTGGTGTCATACCGCTATACCTTTTTTTTGTTTTGTTTTTTGTTTTTTTAAATATACAGTATATATATACATTTATTAAATTCACAAACATTAGAATTTACACATAACAGGAGGCAAATGACACTTGGCGTCATACCGCCATACCCACAGCGGAGGTGGAGAGCTGCTGACGTCACTTTCCTGCGCCGCGCGCTTACTTTGAGATTGCGATTTCGTTTTCGAGTTGTGGTAACTCTTGTGCAGGGCAGGACCACGAAAATTAAAAAGCAATGCCCTCAGTTTTCTTTTTGATTGTGTCATAAAAGGTGCGACACGAATAAGAAAATGAAAATGCATATAGGAATATTTATTAATGATTTTAATTATGAGTCAAATAATGCAGCTTTGTTCTTAAAATGAAAAAGCATTTCTGTTATTATATTCTTATTTTAATTTGGATTATGGTAACTGCTTCTATATAAAACAAATACATCCATAAATATATACAATGTGAGAATTGTTTCTTGCAAGAGCTGTACTTCAACCCATGACCATCGATAAAAGTGTACACATCTAATCGTAAACAATCTGCTGCAACCTGAATTTCCACTTCTGTGTCTATAAATCAGTCACAGCTTGACTGATGGCTCTGAAGAAGCAGTTTCCATCAGCCTCTACATTCTCATTTGTACACGGCGAACCTAATGGGCCTTTGCAATCAGAAATTGGAAAACTCGCACGGTCCAAATGAATCTTCAAGTTTTTGCAAAGGTCTAAACAAACATCAACATCAAGGGGAGAGAAGTTACACTCTTCATTGGTCACAGCACTGACAAACTCTACGTCAGAATTATCCATGTCAAAGTGAGGAGTTTTGCTCTTCTGAAGTGACTCACTGTTGCCAGCTGGTGCTGGAATTTTAAACCGTGACCGGTTTCGCCTTGATGAAAAGAACCATGCAGAACCTTGGCTAATCTAATACCAGTGCCATGATCTGCCACTGCATCTTCACTAGTACGAACTGATGATGGATCACAAATCACATGTGCGAGGCGTAGAACGAGCGGAGCAGTCAGAGGCAACAGAAGAAGAAAGAAAAGCCTCCTTAGCTTAGTTGATCTTCTGTGTTGCCTCCTGGACGGTGCTGGCCTCCTCTGGCTTGGTGCTGGAAACCACGGGAGCCACAGGAACCACGGGCACAGCTCTGGTCATCTGCGGCGTCGCCTCCACCTGATTAAAATAAGAAAGATGTGATTTTATGCCAATAAACAAAGAAAGGAAAACACTAGGCTTTACACGATCACGATTTTTGTGCCGATCACCTATCAGTGAGTTTAAATAAACCGATCACCGATCACCGATCCGATCACGTTAGGGGCAATAAATACTTGTTTCTGTACACCCCTTGCCTTCTCACGAGCACCGTCTAAAGTTGTTTGCTTTAGCATCCGTTTCAGAGTTTGCTTTTCTTTTTCTTTCTCCGCGCTGCGTTTCTTAAACTCGACATGCTCCTCTGTGTGTATCTTTTCCAAGTGCCTGATTAAATTTGTGGTGTTGAAATTTTTTACCAAAGTTCCCCCGCTAGGTACTGTAGTGTTGCATATATTGCAGATAGCTTGTGCTATGTCTGTTTGTCTCACTTTGAAAAACTTCCACACCTCCGACACGTTTGTTTGTGTCGCCCATGGATGTTGCTTTCGTGAAGATTCAAAGAAACTTTATTGTCCGTCACATAGCGACAGTACTCAAAACAGGAAGAGGCACGAAGACGAAAATGAAGGTTTTTGAATCATGAATCATTAGCTCTCGGATACAAACAAATAAACATGTCGATGCTGTGAAACTACTTTGGAGGAAATGAGACAGATTAAAAAAGTTTCAACACGACCATGACGTCATTGATCGGAGATTCATGACATGACGCCCGATCATGAACGTTTCAAAAAATGCCAAATATCGGCCGATCCGATACAGCCGATAAGATCGGTGTAAAGCCTAGAAAACACACACAGGTGATGAAGTGGAAATGAATAAGTACAAACCTGCTGCACTGCTGTGACATTGCTGGAGGCAGACTCAGTCATGTGGACAGTTGAACGTGTTGCCCACACCTGCAAATACAAGGACACAAAGTAACGTTTAAAGAACTGCATTTATTGTCCTATCACAAAGATGCACACAATGAAATACACATATCCCAAATACCAACATGTCACTTGTTTGTTTTGGTTTTTGAGGCAACGCGTGCTGATCGACGTCTCAGGCTGGACATCTGGAAGAACATAAAGAAATTAATTCATAAACAAAGTAACACACTAATTAAACTGTACATGTACTGTACATATGTGATCTTGTGTTGATAATAGGGGTGGGGCGATACGGCTAACCCACGATTCGATACTGTGACGATATTTGGCCCACGATAATGACAACATCACGACACACGATATCTTCGATATCTTTGAAATTTTGCAGACGATATGTGACTGAAAAAGAAAAAAATACCCATAAAAAGGAAAATGCCTGTGATCTTGCATTTATTCCAAAACTTTGTATAATGTACAAACAAACGTGCACTGCACAAGCAAACATATTAAAGTGCATGAACATTAATAACTTTCATGTAAACAAGGACAGTGCTTTCTGGTAATGTAAAGTCAGTAGCAACTTGTCTTATCTCAACTTGGGGACTTGGGATATACAAACCGACGGGAAGATGAGAGAGGGAAAAAAATACTTTCACTGCCCCGATTCTGAAAATCAATAAAAAATGATGCAGACAAAATAAATAAATAAATAACCGCGTCCCCAAAATATACGGGACAAAGTGAAGTGCGTCCCCCATCAGTTCATTACGGGACAGGCTTTTTATTTGCAAATATGGGACAATCGCGTATTTTACGGGAGGGTTGGCAACCCTATCTAGACCACAGACGGAAATTAAGTGAGGTTTTGTCATTTTCCCTAAAAAACGGGACAAATTGTGTCCCGGGAGAGATTTTATCTTTCCCGGGACAGGTGGACAGGTGGTGTTTGAAAAAAAATATTGATATTTGCCGTCAGTGTATCGATTATTTATTGCGACAGAAAGCACAACAATATATTGCAATATTGATTTTTTTTTTCACCCACCCCTAGTTGATAAGTGTATGAATAATTGTGTGAATGTTACCGTGGCAGCTGGGGAAACCCTGCCAGATGACTCCACGACGGTCTCCATGTGGTCCAGCAGCACAGCCTCACTGAACCACACGGGATTGGACGGGATGTCTGTGTGAAATGCAGTCTCAACAGCTGTTGGTACTGTCTATAAAAAAAAAGAGGAGAGGAAATCAGAGTCAACTTAGGATAAGTGTTCATTTTTAAAATAAAAAGTTGCACTGTTTGACAAATACACGATTGGGGGAAGAAAAAAAAAAAAGAGGGATGAACAGGTTACCTCAACCTCCTGTCCAACAAGAGTCCATTCAGGAGCGGGTCCATACACTGGCATGTGGACAGGACCTGTCACAACCACTCTGGGAGACACCCTGGGCGATGATTGGTTGTGGCACAACACCCCTGGCCTAGGTGAAGGGGGTGCGAGCTGATGGAGCATGCAGCATGCAGACGCTCCACCAAAATCAGTCCTGAGGTGCACCTGAACAGAAAACAACATGTTAACACATATTTGTCATATCAAATGAAGAGCAAGTAAGGCTGAAGAAGGCAAAACTTACACCATCATAACACCACCATGTACAGCTGACGAAGGGGGAGGTGATCGGCCATATACACAAATGTTAAACCTGGAAGAAGTGTCACATAATCAATTGTGTAATCACACAATTCTAAGAAATATCTGTTAGCACAGTGTCACTGAAGAGAAAAAAATACAACAAAAATATGTATTTTACACACCCATGCGTGCAGCAACACGATGATATACTTGACGTAGCGCTGTTTGTAGTTCTGGCTTGACAGTCAGGCGATGTGGAAAGTCAAGCACAAACACCTACAAAATAGTTGTATATAAAAAACCCCAAACAAACATAAAAATGCAAAATAAATTCATGAATATTCTTGTTATTGAACTATGGATCATGGAATTACTTGATATTGATAAAACAAAGTGGCGATGACGTTCATGTGTTCAAATTTGTTTGTCACAGCAGATAAACAAACCTTGGGCCAGCGGTCCAACACAGTTGCCAGTAGCGCAGCAAAATCCTGGGCGGAGTCTGTTACAAGCCCGTGTTCAAGGTTGTTGCCCGGGGCGAGAACACAAAACCATCCACAAGTGGACAGAGATGTGAGTCTCCCACCACCGGAACAAAAACAGAAAGAAACTCGTGGCTTGACAAAATCACGACCCATACCTTCTTGTCTGGTTGCTGGGCCTTAAGAACGAACTTGCACTGTTTTGTCAGTCAGGAGCAAAACGGGCCATCTTCACACCCAGGTCGCTGACCAGTACCGCGCCCTGTGTAAATTGACAAAAAAGAAAAATCTAAATATGTTTTTGGAAGATTTATTTGGAATACAACATAACAACACAGGCAGAACATGAAATCATGAACGTGGAAGTACTCACGACGTTCAAAGTCCTTCCGAGGTGGAAAAGGTGTCCAATCCCGTTTTTGCTCCAGGCGTCGTTTCATGGCCAGAGAGCGACGGAATACTTGGTGTTCGGCATCTGAACAATGAAATGAAAGATTGTGTCATTTCCAATGAAGGACAATGATAACACAAGTTTACAGAAAAAAGTGATGTTTTCTCACACACGACATCAAAACACAGAAAGGTTTCTGTACCTTTGCAGCTGGAGACGATGAGCTTAAATCAATAAAGCAAAAGAAAATGTGTATGTGTACTCTTGGACCCTAACCCTAATGCCATACAAGTCTATGGGGTGAATTTTCAACTTTGTCCTACAGATATGGGGCCACTTGCTTTTTCATCAGGAGCCCCCAAGAAGCACCCACGCCAAATTTGGGGCTTCTAGTACTTGAGGAACCCTGAAACCCTAACCCTAATTTCAGCTAACCCTAACCCTAACCCTAGTTTCAGCCTTATTGTTAACCCTAATTCAATGCAAGTCTATGGGGTGAATTTTCAACTTTGTCCTAGAGACATGGGGCCACTTGCTTTTTCATCAGGAGCCCCCAAGAAGCGCCCACGCCAAATTTGGGGCTTCTAGTACTTGAGGAACCCCGAAACCCTAACCCTAATTTCAGCTAACCCTAACCCTAACCCTAGTTTCAGCCTTATTGTTAACCCTAATTCAATGCAAGTCTATGGGGTGAATTTTCAACTTTGTCCTAGAGACATGGGGCCACTTGCTTTTTCATCAGGAGCCCCCAAGAAGCGCCCACGCTAGATTTGGGGCTTCTAGCCAATGAGGAAAAATTTGGAGCAGACACGAAAGGGTTACAGCTGAGAAGGCACTTAAGATCCTCAAAGGACTGTTGCCACTAACTAGACCAAACAAATGGTTTCAATGGACTGGTTAATTCTTCTCTCGTGGCCGGCAGCTCCACTGCCTTGGTGCTGGAGATGCCCGCTCAGGGGCGCCGCCAGGAATTTTGGGCCCCCTTCAAAAAAACAAAAACAAATGGGCCTCCTTTGCGCAGCGCTTGCCAAAAGCTTCACATCACTCAAAAAATACAGTATAGTTCAATAATAGTGCTTGAGTCCATCTTGACAGTGTCAATGTATTTTTATTGTGAATTCTCCACAAAGCAAACTCTTAACATTTATGAATGATTCATGAAAAAACACTTGATGTCTCTCGGACAAAGTTGAGCTTTGACCTTCATAGACTTGCACTGCATTAGGGTTTAGCGATGAGGCTGGAATTAGAGTGAGGGTTTTGGGGTTCCTCATGGGCTAGAAGCCCCAAATTTGGCGTGGGTGTGTCCAGGAGGATCCTGATGAACCTGAAAGTAGCCCCATGTCCCTTAGGACAAAGTTGACCTTTGACCCTCATAGACTTGTATGGCATTAGGGTTATCGATAAGCGATACAAACCTGGTGAGTTTAAGACTTAGTGACTCTACGTACATGAATATATGGGGTACCCCGTCCTTACCTTGTTCCAACCTTCCCTCCACAAACCTGGCTGTCCAGTGCAGAAGTCAAAGTGAGAGAGAGAACAAAGAAGGAGGAGGGCCTGTGACGCCGCTGCTGATTGGCTTGTTGGTCGGTTGAATGAGCCAATTCTAGAGCTCCCCTCGGTGTCCACACACTGCAAAATATATCTAAGAAACAAACACTTAATTTGAGAAAGAACAGGCTAGAAACAGGTCAAATTATCTGCCAATGCAGTAAGATATTTAGACTTGGTAAGATTTCTTAAAATAAGACGATATATCTAGGCATTTGAAGAATGGAAAAACTCTTGAAATAAACAGTAAAGCACTCATTCCAAGGACTGTACTAAGTCAAATAAACTTGATACTAGCTTCTCAATTCTTTTTTCACGTTTGCTTCTTTCTTAATTTGAATGAAAAGATCTTAAAACCAGACCTACTAACAGTGCAATTCTTCTTAATTTAAGTGTTCACAATATTAGCTTTTTTTTTCTCAAAATGAGACAAAGCATCCACCCCCCCTACGCCCACTCCCCCCCAAAAAAAAATAATTCAGCAAACAGAATTAATATTGTCAACATTGCATCTTAAAACAATCTCAAGCAATCATTTCTAGAACGCAAGTAACAATTGTTACAATATTCACCGTCATCATTATTGAATATTGATTCAGATTCCCTGACACTCAGTTACACAAAAAAAAACAAAAAAACAGCATGGGGACAGCATATAGTGTTGATATATACTGATAACATGTTTGTTCCAACAGACTCCACCCACCCTCAAGTTACAACTACCAGGAGAGTGTATCACTACCTATGCCTAGTACACAGCTCTACTCCCCAATAAAATCTTTCCATTCTGCCATGGTCTTTTTTGTATGAGGCTGTGGTGTCTCACTCATGGATAGTGTCCTGTAGCACTTCTGTCTGAATGACAGAGAGAAGGGTTGCCACACACTTTTGAATATGTGAGGTGCAGGGCATAGTAGTAACCCATCAGATGAAGCAGACCGTCACTCAAGTCTTCCTTGGCAAGCGTGGTGGCGGGAGTGGCTCCAAGACAGATGAGACAGCGGGTCCCATCAAACAGCAACACAGGAGTGCAGAAAGACCTCTTCTGCGAGTACATTGTGGGATCTTCTGTTGGCTAAAGAAAAAGAAGAAGGAAACGCCACATCCATGCATGGAACTATGAAGTGTTGAATGTGAGAAAATGCGAACAAACTTTCACCTGAATGACATGAAGCAGTGCCTCACTGGCATGTCCCACTCACCTACATCCAGCGTTATGCGTGGCTTCATCACTTCATTTTTTTTCCAAACACCATAAAATTACACATTGGTGCAGAAGTCTTCCCATCTCTTTTTTTAGTTCATCAATGAATTTTCTGTTGCCCTTATCCAGAATGCGCCGCAGCTCATTCATCGCCTATAATGCAAGTCAATGTTAAAATCTGCAAAAATGCTTGCTTTTCATCATAAACCAAAACAAGTTAATCACTTACACGATAAAGATCCTTGACACATGGATATGCATCCAGGATCTTTGTTGGCCTTGTCCTGTTCTTTCAGAACATCACTATCAATGAAGGATCTTCTTGCTTGAAACTGCAGGTCAAGAATTTGGGAGACAGCATCTTGGTTGGGTTTTGGTTTCTTGTACAGCTCCTGCAGGGTCTGATAATGTCTGGCCTGTGCTGTCAGACCATCTTTGGCTGATGAAATGGAGGAGACAAATCAGTAAATCAGTCAAATGGATGCAGAATGAAGACACAGTTCCTGGCTTCATTCGGTGCAGTCTTGTCTGGTACGGTGGAATTCTCAGCCGAGAGGAAACCAGATCCAAAACATTATGAACAAGAGAGAAACAATAGACCCAATTAGGAAAAAAAAAAAAAAAAAAAGTGTTATGCTCGATGTTTTCAGAGCAAAGTAGGTAACCAATCACATCTACACTAATAAGGGCCCAAATCCGTTTCCTCCTGAGAAAGTGTTCTGGTCCAGGAAAAAGGTCTCTCAAATCATCACGACTGAGGGTGTGGAGCAAGACTTCATCGATGTTGGCAGCTATAAAGACAGTCCAATCATTAACAAACCTTTTACACTTAACAACTCATACATTTTTTCACTAATGAATTTAATTCAACTTGACAAGTCAAACCAAGTTTGTTTTGTGCCAATTTCTGTTATCAGAATTAATTGTAAATGCAATTTAGTTTAGACATTTTGTCTGAAATTTGTAAAATACTTATTTTTGAAATCAGTGTCAGCATACAGTTATTTTAATTACTTAGCGGACAAATCACAGTAATGGAATTTTTTTCATACCTACACATGACATACCATTTAAAATTGATACTGTGACATCATCCAGCTCATCCATTATTGGCCCCGGTTTGGATGTCCATTTCATTTCTCCTCAATCTGGCAGGGAAAAAAAAATCATCATATTAAGGTCACAATTAGGACAAGCTAGCCTTCCGACTCAAGATCCGTTTTTTTACAATGCCCATCTGCCATGGATCCCAAAGTTCCCATGCAATTAAAAGTTGTGACACCTTATCTGAATGATAACCCTAGACAGCTCAACGGATTGCTAGTCATACAGACAACAATCAAAATTGGAGTGAAACTTGTAACCACAATGCCTGCAACATGGTGGTACTTATGGTAATAATCATCAAATACCAGTGTTCTTCGTGACCAAATGACAACATCTGATAGGATTGTGCCACCTTGAACTGCAATCAACTTAAATTTTGATAAAAACAAGCAAATTGTACCTAAACTACATCTTCAATCAATCCAATTTGAGCACCCTCTACCCCATAAACTGAAGATACTGCAATACAAACTTGGTAGTACAGTATTTCGTCATGCCACATATAACTAGGAATGATAATTGCTTGTTCACATGACTAGAATTGCAGTACATCAATCCAATACAAAATACACACTTGTGACACTTGTCATCAAGCTCATAAATCCATCGAGTCGAGATGAGCACGTGCACGGAGTCGGACTCCGTGAGTTCACATAAACAGAGCATTGCGTTTGCATAAATTATGCGCGGCTATCGAGCTAGAAGCCGAGTCCGATTTGGTGCACATAACCACACTATAATGCCTCTCAATGTCCTAACCCATGCCACGCAACACAAACGTGAAGGACCGATTTGAGTTTCTCACGGGACCAGCAGTGAAGTCACAATCGTCGCCCCAAATGAAATGTCGCAGCAGGAGCCTGAGGATTTTCTGAGTCAACATGCTGATCATCAGGTAACGTAATGTTGGCTTCCTTGACGACATTAGACAACTCCCTGTTTATATTTTATCCATATTTTAGTACAAAGCCTCCTTGTTTTCTGATCTGCTCCTGTTTGACTTGTTCGGTTTTTGTTTTGACATTATGCTGTTAGTGTTTATTTCAAATTAACAAGAAGTACCGGTACAGATAGTAGGAACTTAATATAACACTTGCGTCAAACAAAGAATAACTAACTGTATATATCATGTCTACAGGAAGGAGCTGGTACATTAAGTGAGAATATTCAAGAATATTAAGAGAAGATATATTCAAGGTTGTCCTGAGGTCAACTGTACCAACCATTGCCAGAGCTTATGGAGCAATTTGATGTTATTGTACAGTAAAAATGGAATATTGGAGCTGTCGCAAAACAAAACAAAAAGCCAACTTTAAGGCTTATTATCTACAAAATGATATAGTAATCAATCAAATTTAGAAATCAAATGTTTCTAAATGTGAAGTCAGTAATGTCAAGTCAGTGCTTGATGTGTCATCAGCAGGCGTCGGCGTCAATAATGGGGCATCGGCGGGTTTCAGGGCGGAATCGCCAGGCGTTGGGAAGCGTTGGCGGGTGTCGGGGGCTCGTGGCCAGGTGGCGGACGTCACAGCAGGCAGTGGCCAGGTGGGCTCAGTCCCGCAAACGCTGCTTACAGCTTTAATTTTGTATTGCTTTGATAACATTGTTTAAGTTGAGTTTAAATTTACACTATTTTTTTTTTTCTTAGCTGCTAATTGTTCAAAAACGCTGATGTTAAAAGTGTGTTTGCACAGTAAATGTTATGGCACTTTAATTCATATGGCAGTACATTTAAAATAACTGGCCGTCAAGTTCCAGGAACTGACAAACTGCACTGAGTTGAGTGAGATTCTCCAAAGGAACTCCAGTATAAATGTGGACTTTACATTCTAGTCCCCTGTGAAGAAAAACCCAAAAGTGAACGTTTTTGTGCCTCACCCTTTCTAACTGGGACATTTGCAAGGGAACGCAGACTGGTTATGCTGCTCCCTGATAAAAGAAAAATGTTTCTGCTGTTACCTCAGAAATTGCCTGTTATTATTGTGGCTCAGGATTTTGTAGGTAGATTTTTTTTATTTTTCATAAGGAACAGGATAACAGTAATGCCCTGGCATTGGCAATAAGCTTTAATTTTGTATTTGCATTTTTTTTAACTTTAGATTTACATTAAAAATGTTTCTGTGTAAAGTGCTGATGTTAAGTGTTTGCACGATAAATGTTATGGTGCTTTTGTTTATATGGCAGAACATTTAAATTAAAGTGTATGAAAGACTTCTTTTAAATTCATTATTGGCTTTTGCGTATACGACGTGATTAATCGTGATTGATCAGGTAAATCATGCGATTAATTGCGATTAAAATTTTTAATCGTTGCCCAGCCCCAGTAAAAACATTTTTCTGGTGCCAGCATTTCGTGAGGCAGAAGTTGATTCATACTTCAGTGCCTTGGAGCGAATAGCTTCGCCACTCAACTGGCCAAGAGACACGTGGCCTGTCCTTCTCCAATGCAAGCGGGTGGGAAAAGCACAGGAGTTGGTGTCTGCTCTTTTCTTAGAAGACAGCCTGCAATATGATGTTGGAAAGGAAGCAATTTTTCCTGCTTATGAGCTTGTTCCTGAGCCCTACCGGCAAAAATTTAGGAACCATAGAAAATCTAGTGGTCAAACCTTTGTCGAGTTTGCATGGGAGAAAAGCAACCTCTTTGATAAATGGTGTGCAGCTAATGATGTCAAAAATGACTTTGAGTCACTCCGTGAGCTCGTTCTTTTAGAAGATTTTAAAGACTCTTTGCCAGAGAAGGTGGTAATGTTCTTGAATGAACAGAAAGTGTCGTCATTGTCCAAGGCTGCTGTCCTCGCAGATGAGTTTGTGTTGACCCACAAAAATGTCATCTCATCTTCCCCCCCGATCGGACAGGCCTTCTGCTTCTCGTCCCACAAGAGCCGAGTCTAGCCACCTCCCCCTTGAAAAGGCTAGAGGGAAGGGACTTCTGGTTTGGCCATAAAGCGGTAGACTGCGCGACACCAGGGCTCTCGACCGTCCAGGGTAAAAACTCCCCGAAAGCTTGAATAACTATTGTCAGATATCATATTAACTACAAAGTGATCAGGGGAACGTTGGAATGGGAAGGAAAACTCCATTCAACCAAAACAGAAACACGGTAACAGACAATATGGCGGAACTACCAGCTTGCTCTGAAACAGAGAGAGATGGCGAAACGAACTCCTCGTGACTAACGACGCGAAAAAGGGCTCGGACATAGAAATTATTAGCAAGGAGATACAGGATTTAAAAACGGAATCAAAAGAGGTCCTTCGCACGTTTGGAGAAACACTGAGGAACGACGTGGAAAAAGACTTGGACGACTTCAAAGACGAAATAAATCAACAACTTGCGAAAGTCATCACTGAACAGGAGCTCCAGACCGGCAAGATCAACCAGGCTGAGTCGCGGATTGAAAAGCTAGAACGTTGGGCACAGGAAGCTAATGACGCTCTGGTCATATCACTGAGAGAACAAAAAGCTCTTCAGGACAAGTTAACTGACCTGGAGTCCAGGCCGAGGAGAAACAACCTACGTATCTATGGAGTCACTGAAGGAGAGGAGGGAGAATCTGTGGCCAAGTTTGTGGAAGACCTGCTGAAAAGCAAACTGCACCTGCCAGCAGATTTTAATTTCCAAATTCAGAGAGCACACCGCTCATTTGCACAGAAGCCAGCGGACGGTGCCCAACCGAGACCCATCATTGTTAACTTTCTGGAATTTACTACCAAAGAGAGGGTCCTGAGAGAGCTATGGACAAAGAAAATAGAACTGGGGAAGAAAGTACCGTCATTCCATCACGATTACGCGACAGAGAGGGTCCAAAAGAGAAAGGAGTACAACACTGCTAAAAGAATCCTGAAGGAGAAGGGCATCCGGTTCCAGACGCCATTCACCAAGATGAGGACCCACTGGGATACGGGAACTCGAACCTACAACAGCGCAGAGGAGGTAAAGGAGGAATTGGCGAGACGCGGCCTGGCGGAGAAGACGGCGGTGGCGACGGGTGCGGAGGGGCCTGCGGCACTCGGTGCCCCGCACTACGACGGAGTGGCAGTGCAAGGAGGGATCCTGGAGGGGCTACGCATCAGCAGCGACACGAGCCAGAGAAAAGCTACAAGAGTTTCAAAGATTCTTTGATTAAATTCAGAGAATAAAATGAAGAAAGCTGGTAGGGATGTTCTAGTATGACCAGTGTTTTTAGTTGACAAACTATTAAAATTGAATTCCCATGTTAATAGAAAAGAGACTGTGGGAAGTCCGGGTCGCTCCTTTTTTTCTAACGTTGGACTCATTTAGAACGACTAAAATACTCATTGCAGGTTCAAGTGTCATTTCTAAGTTAGGTTACATTTTTGACTGCCTTCACGCGGGCCGGACAGAGACACGCCGTAGTTTGGCCATGCCTGATCTACAGGAAACACATCTCTCTCAGCAAGAGCTAAATCAACATGATTTAAAAGCTAAACTCGACACAACTAATGGCAACAGAAGTCAGACCCGCCTGTCGAAACTTGTCAACGTCTCTCTAGCAGAACTCGGGACGTTTGATGTTTGGAGAGACCTCCACCCGTTACAGAGGACTATTTTTTTTATTAACATTACAGACAGATACAGAATAGAGGAATGTAAAATAGGAACGACTGACTTGTACTGACACAGTATTAATTACCTTATTATTTGTCTAAATAAGAGGAAGAAAAACACACTTTGGAGATTAAATGTGGGTATGCTAAATAATCCAAAAACACTGGAGGAGGTTAAGAAAGAGATTAAATGCTCTATGGAGGAGAACATAGATAGTCCAGTAGACACTACCATACTGTGGGACACAATTAAAGCTGTGATGAGAGGGAGGTTAATAGCGAGGGCAGCCTATCAAAAAAAGACTAGATGTGGCGAGGGGGAGGGTCTGGCGGATGTGGAGACAATTCAGATGCTGGGTATAAAGGAAAATTGGGGGGGGGTTGCCTGACAATGCCACCTGGGGAGTTGCAGGAAGAGCTTAATCGGACTAAGCAATAATTCGGTTTTCTCGTCCAATCGGAGTTCTCACCTTGTCCCCCTATACATGCAGCTGAGAAATTTGAATTACTGACGGGAACGTGTCCTCCTCCCAACAGTAGGGGGTGGAGTGAGCCTTTTCAGCTGGTCAGCTGCTTTCGGTTGACATATTACATCATTATGATATAGAATGATAGTTCATAATGTACGTGTTACTTACTTTGCAGATAAGCTGTACCCTATTTCTTGTCTCATGGTTATCTTAAAAGATAACCATGAGACAAGAACGTTGTTTGCTGTTGGAGGGCTACAACAACACAATGTCTTCAATGCTACGCTTTGTGCCGTCGCCACGGACCCCAAACTCTCGTTCTTGTTGGATGCGGGTTCTGCGCAGACTGGTGGGAGAGTTTGTGTACAGGTTTTGCAAAGGAACGGTGTCTTCAGTTATACACACGCTCATTAAAGTGCCGACCGTGGAGGAAGCTTGTGCCGCTGCACGCCGTTTCCAGCAGAATAACCGCGAAATTATCGAAATAAAAACAAATCAGAAAAACATCTCTTTGCTGTGCTTTTATTTACAAAGTTGAAATTCTTCTAACTTACAAAAAATGTGAACGAAAAGGTAGAAATATAAATACGAAGGAATACGTATTTGTTCAGGGCTGCGCAAAGCCGAGGCCCTGCATTTGCTGCGCTACCCTTTTAAAAAAGGTCTCTGTTGTGTGTTATTTTAATATGTCCATCTCTTTTAGAAGAGAAAGCATCGCCCCGGTCTCATCCTCTCTCCAAATGTCAACATTCTTATTCGCGTTTGCTGGTTGTTTCACGCCGTCTGTTTTGTTAGACGACGTAGTTCTGCGGTGGCGCGTGCGCACTTGCGTTGTCCAGTTAATAATCCGACTAAGGCGTATACATGGCCGAGAAATTTGAATTCCAATCGCATTATCTGGGTGTCTCAATCGGAGTTCTCCGATTCCAATCGGAGTTCTCAAACTCCGATCATAATCGGACGAAGGCAATAATTCAAATTTCTCTAGTACCATGTAAACGCACTGAGGGACGCAAAGATTGCACTCCGGCGCAGGTGTGATTGATGACGTGAAGGTGGGGGCAAACCCACCTGCCACATAGTTAATTAATTCAATTAATTCATTAAAGTGCTTTTTGAACCTTTGGCCGCTCCGTAGATTGTGGAAACGGGAAATGAATTGACTCACAGCACACAGTCACACGCTTGCAGCCGGCTTGTAAGCACAACAAAAAAAAGAAAAAGACACTGAGCGTAGATGAGCACTAGGAAGGACTAACATGGATAAGGCGTCAATTGTAAATGGAAAGTTCCACTTCAAAACCCTGCCAGATGGCAGTCTTGACAGGACAAAAGTGATATGCATTTACTGTAAAGCTGTATTTAGTTTCCACCGGAGTAGGAGCAGTCTTACGTTTCACTTGTCTGCGAAGCATACAGCTGACGCGGAGAGCCCTCCGCCCCCTTCTGAGGTAAAGCAAACCACGTTGGATGGTGTGGCACGGAGACCACTGGCCGCGTCCACCACACGCCACCTTTCAACAGCGGGGGCTAAATGGGTGTGGCTACGGCTTGCAGGCCAATTAATGTGGTGGAGGACGAGGGTCTGCGCGATATCATATATATTATACTGACTATGGATGAATATGACACTGACTGGATGATTATGGCACTGACTGTGGATTACTATGGATGCTGAACAGCTGTTATAGGCTATACTGCCTAACTGCACTATATCAGTTGAGTCCTGTACTGTATTGCACTGCCCCCTGTTTAATGCACACTTCATTTATTGTTTTGATTTAATTTAATTGATTTTGTGCATCACAGTTTGATGCAATGCATAAGTGTCATCCTTTTGTCTTAATGGCTGCTGAAAAAGGGGGATGAATAGTTCGAGTTGAAAAGTAAAATAGAGAAATTTTGGTAGTACTAGTAATCATTACTATGTAATGTTACAGTTATGCCCATCTGTTATCTTTGTTGGGCTTGAGTTTATGATTATTTTTTTTTTTACCCTGTGCATCTTTTGTTTTGTTAGTCGTACTTGTCATTGCTCCAACACGAATAAACATGCTGCATCCCACTAGATGGCGCATTTGCCTTATTTACAAGCACCATGGTCATCGGAGCTGATCGCTGCCACTCTCAGCAGCGTGCGTCTACTAAGGTCTACTAAGATTCCACAATCTATTACACCTCGTGAGCAAAACAGGCTACAGGTAAAATTAAACATCTTCAGTTGAGCAACTCAGGCAAGTTAAACTGATTTAAAAACAAACAAACACTATAATACTAGGAAAAGAATCCTCTATATGTCAATAAATACAACAGATTGAGTATTCATAAAAAAAAAAAAATGCTTACTTTAAATAAGAAAATCCAACAAACCAACAAGTGCAACACTAAAAAGCAAAACAACAATCAAAATAATGCTTAATTGCCTTAGTTTTGTCCCACACTTATCAGCTTAGCTACTAAGAATAACACACATTATTCACCTGGACAGAAGGAGGTTCTGAGGAACGTGTTGGTCCTGGAGCTTCCTGGTCAGGATGTTCGGGAGATCCCTCTGGCTCAATGTCTGGAGCGCCAACATATTTTAGAATTGCTCCTGCAGAGACAAAGCTCATTAGATCATCAAGCAAAATAGATCAGAAGCGCATTTTCCTATTTTATTATTACAGTGATGTTGCAGTAATATAGGAAAATTAAAAATTCATTTGTTTTTAAATTAAACATTATGGTTGCAGTGTCCCTTTAAAGCTTTTACCCAATTACAAAACTGTCATTTTTAAGAGTTTTTGGCATTACTTTACACACTGTACTAGTTAAAGTAATAAAACTAAGATAAATGACCCACTGCCACAACAGTCTAAAATAGTCAACACCATGCCAAATAAAGTATTTCCATAAAATATTTCTTTGAATTATAAAACAGTAGCACATTTCTAATTAAGGGCCTACAAAATACAAACTAAGCTTAGTAAATTCATCAAGTTAAGGCTAAAATAACATTAAGAGTCAAATATGTGAACTGAACAATAACAGGGGACTGACTACAACAACAACTACAACATGCCCTCCGTCCCTCCGTCCCTGTTAGAATGTGAATAAACGGGTGTGGAGTCAATCAGTCATTCCCATGGCAGGATAGGCCAACATGGCAGGACATGGTCAACTTTCATAAAACAAACAAAAACGCTGATTCATGACGAACAAATATTAGCCAGCCAGCTAACATTTATCCGACGCTAGCTAGCTAGCTGGCTAGCAGGACAAATAAACAAACTTGGGGGGGGACAACGGCGTTTCCCCTCCACCTCTCCAGCCCACATCACAAACAAATAACTTACCTTTCCCCTTTGCAAGTTTTTCTTGATCAGTTTTCTTTTCCTTCCGTTTTTCCGCACCGCTGGAAGTCCTTTTTGATGCCATTATGGCGTCTGTTTGTTTTTAATCCTCTCGCTAACGGGAACGAATGGTAGCTGTCAATCATTCACGTCATACCTGTGCGTCGAAGGCCCGCAACGTCACAACCTGCGTGACAGTGCGGCAAGCCCCCAGAGTCCAAGACGGCGTCCCATTCCTTTCAATGAAGTTGCTCACCCAGCGCATGGCGCCCAAAAACTTTTTGACTTCCGCATTGATGGGATAATAGAGCATGCGCAGTTGTGTCAGTGTGGAGACCGTCACTGACAGACGTGCGCGCTCACGAACCGTACAAAATTCAACATGGATATCAATGTATTTTTTACGGAACAACTGACGATTGTTGTTTGGAAATTTTATAAATAATAATGATTATTATTATTATTATTATTATTATTATTATTATTATTATTATTATTATATTAATAAAATAGTATTATTATAATAATATACTATTATTTGTGTATTAAACAAGTGAGCAATGTGCCACTGAATAATAAATGATAATTCTTTGAAGCAACTCTCTATGGACCATAACAGCACTGCCACACATATTTTTTTAATGAATAACCTCTTTGGAAAGCAGACAAAGTAATGAAATGATTGGTCTATTTATTTCATCAGAACTAAAAAAAAAATTAAAAAAAACTCAACGATCTTGAAAGTTCCTCCCTTTCTCTTGCACCTGTCGATGTGTGTAGCTAACACAAATTTGCAAATATTTTGTCGTCCTCGTGGAATTAAACAGCACACCATGTTAATTTATCAGCGAGTGCTCTCTCTTTTCATGCAATTCATCACGCTTAACATGTAATGCTGAATCATGAAAGCTATGGAGCAAAAAATAATAATTACATAAACCACGAGTGAAATAAAATGTGTCATTCATTCAATAAAGATTTCATTCATTCATCTTCTATACCCGCTTATTCCTATTCAGGGTCACGGGGGTCTGCTGGAGCCTATTCCAGCTGTCTTAGGGCGAAGGCAGGGTGACACCCTGGACAAGTCGCCAGTTCATCGCAGGGCCACATAGAGACAAACAACCATTCACACTCACATGCACACCTACGGACAATTTAGAACGTTCAATTGACCTCACATGCATGTTTTTGGAGTGTGGGAGGAAGCCGGAGAACCCGCAGAGAACCCACACAGACACAGGGAGAACATGCAAACTCCACACAGAAAGGTCCCAGGTCCAGGCCCCGGAATCGAACCCACGACCTTCTTGCTGTGAGGCGGCAGCGCTAACCACTGCACCACCGACTATTTTATTACTTAGTTGAAAATGCCATTTTATTTCATTTAACAAAGCATATCATTATTTCATCATGCATTTAATTTTTTTTTTTGTGGTCCTGTGTTTTAGTGCTTCATAATTGTATTCTGTTGTCAAATTTGCCCATCAAAGTCAGATTAGTAATCCTGTACATCAGTTTAAGGAAAACCAATTCTAGGTAATGGATTGCAGATCTTGTAGTGACCTGTTACAATGGAAAGAAATGTATACATAATAAGTACGTCTGTGTGCCCGATATTTTAGCTAACACTAAACTTTCTGCACAACTGTCTGCATTGTGCTTTTTCTTCGGCCACAGAGAACAGAAACGTCTGTAGTTCTTTGTTCACCCATGGTACAGTTTCATAAGCTTTTCAGTTCTTAATACGTGTTAATGTAAAAATCCACACGCGAGGCATTTAAAAATGGCGGTTTTGGACTTTCGTGAAAGACTGCCTTTGGCCAATCAGTGTCCTGAACGTTGCTACGTCACCCTTATGGTCTCAGCTCTGCTCGCTTCAAAACCCCAACGAGGCAGGTACCAAAATCCTAACCCCTGGGAACGTGACAATTGTTTTTTTCAATTGAAGTTTTCGTTATTTTGTTCGTTTTCGTTAACTATTATAACCGTGGTCAGGACCTCTAGTGAGAAGATCCACTGGAGGACATTTAGAGCAAACAGTCAGACAACAGCAGCTTCACCACATCAGCTGAAAAATGGAGTTTGGATGCTTTCAGCTTCAAGTCGTGGACAGAAAATGATGCTCACACTGTCACACTGATGTTTTCTTCTCCAACCTTCTCTCAGCTCCAGAGGTTGGTGGTCTGCAGGAGCTTCTACAGCAGCAGAAGATCAGTCTGGAGAGGAGATGTGAACGTGTGACTGAAGGTGAAGAAGCAGGAAGTCATACTCTCCTCAACAGCATCTACACTGAGCTCTACATCACTGAGGGACTGAGTGAGGAGGTCAACAGAGAGCATGAGGTCAAACAGCTGGAGACCAAGAAGACCAAGAAGACCAAGGAGATCCTCCACGACCGTCCAATCAGGTGCAGCCAGATCTTTGAAGCCTCACCTGAGCAGCAGGGACTCAGGGAGTCAGAGTGGTGCTGACCAGGTCTCTGGGCTGGACTGGGAAGCCTTGGGGTCCCACTGGAGGAGCTGGAGGAGGTGACTGGGTCCAGGGAAGTCTGGGGGTCTCTGCTGAGGCTGCTGCCCCCGAGACCTGACTCCGGATACGGCAGTAGAAGATGGATGGATGGATGGATGGATGGATGGATGCCAGGTGATAGAACATTTCATAAAAACAGACTCTGCATTATAACTTCTATTACACTCTAAATAACTCACTCCAATATAACTGCACTCGTCCTTCTCTCACATTACATTGGATCACAATGACCAAACAACACAACAAACACAATGATCCAACTGTACTGCCACGTCCAGACTCAGTGTAGGTCTGTAGGCCTCTTGGACCTTCATGTGAACCACTGCGTGTTGACTGGAGGTGAAACATGACTGACTGCTGTCCTCCTACCTGGACAATGCAATCTCACGTTCATTCTGCTGCAGATGGCCATTTTCATTTTACACCGTCCAAATTTACAGCTCAGGGCGCTGGGACGAATTCCAAATTGTGTGCAGATGCAGGCCTACACTTCAAATAATTATGAGAAAAATCCAACGTAAAGAGAGCACTTCCATTAGGAAATAGTCAACATGAAATTTCGTCCTCTACTGACACCTGCTGGTCAAATTGAATAGTTGCAAATATTGTGAAGAAATTGTCATCTAATTCTAATCCTAAACAATATGGCCATTCCAAGTGAAGTATTAAGACAATTAATCAGGTTTGTACTGCTTGATTGAACACATTCATCCCGTTCCAGTGCACTAAAACCCACTTCCCTTCAGGACCGTGTCAGCGAAGCCAAAACTTCCTTGAGTGACGCTGTTTCCCAGCATGCAATGCGAGCTAGCGATTCACAATACTATTTCATCACAAACATGAATGTAAAAAATAAAAAGGGACGAAAAATGAAACTTCAGGAACACCAACCATTGCAATACAAGCAGAACTGGGCCGAAGTTTTATATTATGTACACCAAAATACAGCCTTCTGGTGGACAAGCCATACTATTTAATCCGTGTCCTCCTATGGCACTTTAGTGGGTGGGAGCTCATCGTAGAGGTCACGTGCTGGGTGGGTCACCCCACCAACCACCTCGGGGAAGGTCTAAGACAAGAGCCAATGGTTACCCTTGCAGGGTATCACCTGATACGGGTGAGCGAGTGAACAGAAAATATGGGTCAACATGTGCAGTCGTAACAGGAGAAGCTTGTTGGCGGAAATTATGCACTACAAGTGGATGTGACGCTAATGAGTGCGGTGGATGAGGTGGAGCAATGCTCCAGAACCCGATTCAGACTACTCTCCCTCCACTTTTTTTGTTTTGTATGAGCGTTTAAAAAAAACAACATAATGATAATCGAATAAGCTTTAGTTTATTAATCAGAATTAAAACAAGTAGGTTTTGCCCTTACAAGGTTGTAGTTTTGTTATAGATGAGTTCCTTTGTTGTAGTTTGGCGCTTGAAAAACTATATATGGGATGTACCATGACCTGAGGGATTTCCTCATCCCATCCCAGCTTGGTTCTGATGCTGAATGTGAATGTATCTTGCTGTACATCCCACTGAGCTCCAAGGGCCCTCTCCATAGGGAGCTGGTCTCTGTCAAGGTTAAGTGTTTTTACCTCTTTAGCTCTCTGCTCTTCAGGAATGGCGGCCAGCACCGAGCGATGATTGCTCACCCACTTATTGAGCTTAAATCCACCTCTACCGCACAGGTCTGTTAGCTGCTGGTACACATGTATTGCTTGTTCCACCGTGCTGACGGCCTTTAGACAATCATCCACGTAGAAATTTTGACCAACAGTGTTTATAACCTCGGCTGGGAAGTCATGCTGATTGTCGTCGAATGAAGCACAGCTTGGGGATGACACTGCCCCAAAGATGTGGACCAGCATCCTGTGCTCTTGTAGGTCCTTTGTAATGTCCCCATCTGGCCACCAGAGGAAGCGTAAGAAGTTTACATCCTGGTTGGAAACTCTTACTTGATGAAACGTTCCCTCAATGTCAGTCATGAATGCTACAGGGCCTTGGCGAAAACGAAGCAGCAAACCTAGCAGTGTACTTGTCAAATTGGGACCCTGCAGGATCTCTTTATTTAATGATGTTCACTCACTTTCAATCTCACAGCCACTAAAAAACCTGATTGTGATTGAGAGGTCGGAGGAGGGATGACCGTCAGGCTGGCTCGACTGCTCCTCCTTCTCAGCCGTGGTGCGTCCAATCAGCAGCCGACATCCAGGACCGCACCTGCAAGGCGTCATCCACTCTCACACACACACACACACACACACACACACACACACACACACAAACATAGAGGCATCTAGACCCACCTGTGGGTCATATCACCCCCTCCCTTCAAAACTAAACCCTATTAACATACCTACAAACAAAACTAAACAAGAAAAACCTCAGTTCCCCCGAAATAAGAATTCCGCAGCTAGCCCACGTCATAATGCACCTGCCAAAACATTATCAACCCCCCTTCCTGTGGCAAATCTGGAGATTGAAGTCTTGCAGGGGCAGAGACCACCGCATCTACGAGGGCATTATAGTCTGTAAAAACCTGACCCCAAATGAACATCAAGATGGGCACTGTCAGAAGGAGAGCCAAAGCTTCTTTCTTAACTTCCCAATAATGACTCTGTGTGCGTGCTGCTTAGTTGTGGCATGTCCCTCTACTTCTATGTCATGGTGCAAAACTGACGTACGGCGGGGGTGGTCAGAAAACAATAGTGGGTGGCTCTCAATTAATTTAACAATATCATGACGGGCTGATGCAGGCAAATGGGACAAAAACAAGCTTAAGTTATTCATAATTTCAGAGTTTCCCAGGCGCGCCGAAGGAACACCGATTTTTTTTTTTTTTTTTTTTCAATGAGCCGTCCCTCCGCCAATGGGCACGGAGGGGGCAGAGGCTCAGGCGACACATTTTTCCGAGCGAGTAACGCCCGGTTCACACTGGACGCGGAAGCGCCACGAAACGCCGCGAAGCGCCGCCGAGCGCTTCCATTCGGCGCCCATGTTAATCAATGTAGTAGTTCACACCAGACGCGAACAGGCGCGCGGCTCCCCTCGCGGATCGCGCCATGCATTTAACGTCAGTTCACTGGACGTGGAAGTGAAGCGCCGCCGAACGCTTCCATTCGGCGCCCACGTTAATCAATGTGGTGGTTCACAGTAGACGCGAACAGGCGCGCGGCTCGCGGCATGCATTTGTTGTTTCGGCGTCTGCTCTATTTCGTGCGCGAGCCGCGAGCGATCCTCGTCTACAGTACAGGAAGTCGCTCAATAAAAACGAGAAAATCCGGTGAATTTTCAAAATAAACTAATTTCAAAATAAAAACCGAATGACAAATTCGATCATATATCATATTTGTATGTTATATTTGTCAGTACATTATATCAGAGTGCGAGAGAGATTAAACACACACACACACACACACACACACACACACACACACACACAGAGGAAGACTTGATCAAAATACGTCTGTTTGATCCTAGAGATGCCGGTCAATGATCATTATGAAAGAGGTCTTGTCTTGAGATGGACACCTGAGTGCGTGTTTCTATTTATTTACACACACACACACACACACACACACACACACACACACACACAAAAGTAAGCTACGGAGCAGGCTGGCTACGGGGCGAGGGGGGGCGATGATGAAAATGATTTTTTTTATCTAATTTTTTTTAAAGAAAAAAAAAAGAAGCTCAAGTGGGAGTGAAAAAAAGACTGCAGCTGAGCAGAAGCGCTTGTCGACCATCGCGGAGCTGTTCGCGTCTGGTGTGAACCAGTTGGAGCCTCGCTCGCGAAATTCGTCGGCGCTCCGCTTCGTGGCGCTTCCGCTTCGTGGCGCTTCCGCTTCCATTGAAATGAATGGCACGAGCCGCGCGTCTAACAAAACAGACATTTGGAGAGAGGATGAGACCGGGGCGATGCATTCTCTTCTAAAATAGATGGACATATTAAAATAACGCGCAACGGAGACCTTTTTAAAAAGGGTAGCGCAGCAAATGCAGGGCTCCGGCTTTGCGCACCCTTGAACAAATACGTATTCCTTCGTATTTATATTTCTACCTTTTCGTTCACATTTTTTATAAGTTAGAAGAATTTTAACTTTGTAAATAAAAGCACAGCAAAGACATGTTTTCCTGATTTGTTTTTATTTTGGTAATTTCGCTGTTATTCTGCTGGAAACGGCGTGCAGCGGCACCAGCTTCCTCCACGGTCGGCACTTTAATGAGCGTGTGTATAACTGAAGACACCGTTCCTTTGCATAACCTGTACACAAACTCTCCCACCAGTCTGCGCAGAACCCGAATCCAACAAGAACGAGATTTTGGGGTCCGTAGCGACGGCACAAAGCGTAGCATCGAAGTGTTGTTGTAGCCCTCCAACAGCAAACAATGTTCTTGTCTGCCTTTTAAAATAACCAGGAGCACAAGAAATAGGGTACACCTTATCTGCAAAGCAAGTAACACGTACATTATGAACTATCGTTCCATATCATAATAGATTTAATATGTCAACTGAAAGCAGCTGACTATATATATATATATATATATATATATATATATATATATATTAACCTCTTTCATTGAACTCCAAAACATACATGGTCAAAATCCATATTATTATGTTGTTTTTTTTAAATGCTCATACAAAACAAAAAAAAAAGTGTGACATTCACTTGTAGTGCATTATTTTTGCCAGCAAGCTTCTCTTGTTACGACTGAATACATTGAACCATATTTCCTATATACTCACTTGAATCAGATACCCTGCAAGGGCCCCGAGGTGATCGGTGGAGTGACTCGCAACCAGCACGTGACCTCTACGACGAGCTTCCACCCACGGAAGTACCATAGGAAGACACGGCTTAAATAGTATGGCTTGTCCACCAGAAGGCTGTATTATGGTGTACATAATATAAAACTTCGGCCCAGTTCTGCTTGTATTGCAATGGTTGCTGTTCCTGAAGTTTCATTTTTCCCTTTTTCCCTTTTTATTTTTTACATCCATGTTTGTGATGAAATAGTATTGTGAATCGCTAGCTCGCATTGCATGCTGGGAAACAGCGTCACTCAAGGAAGTTTTGGCTTCGCTGACACGGTCCTGAAGGGAAGTGGGTTTTAGTGCACTGGAACGGGATGAATGTGTTCAATCAAGCAGTACAAACCTGATTAATTGTCTTAATACTTCACTTGGAATGGCCATATTGTTTAGGATTAGAATTAGATGACAATTTCTTCACAATATTTGCAATTCAATTTGACCAGCAGGTGTCAGTAGAGGACGAAATTTCATGTTGACTATTTCCTAATGGAAGTGCTCTCTTTACGTTGGATTTTTCTCATAATTATTTGAAGTGTAGGCCTGTAGTTGATGAGGAACCACGGTGTGCTAACGCTACTCAAACAGCTTAGATGAAAAAAAGGGAGTGTGATTTGGGTTTGTGGTACATTATGACAATCTTGGACTTGCAAGACTGAGGCGATGGTTCAATTCCCATCAATGTGTATTATATATGTGTTATTTAGCTCATCTATTCTACATTTTAAATAGATCACATTTGACATCTGACGCACTGAACACTTACTATTGAACATATTTTTAAACTATGGGCTATTTAGTCTTGTTTTAGGATATAATATAATTCATTGCACAAACTGTGAGGCTCAGTATAAGAGCTATAGTCTACTACAATCAGTCGTGCCAAAAAAGAGACATTGTCTTTATTTTTCATTTTTATTTTATTGTATCAGCATTGAACCATACAAGCATGTAGTGTTGTCCAACAAGAATGCATGGCGAATCAAATCCCAAACAACCTATGAAACAATGAACACGTTTCCATTGCACTTCATTTTATTGAGCACTAGATGACCTCCTCGAGCACTGTGTCATTGAAGCCTCGAGTAATGAACCATTTTTTGAAACAAGTGTCGAAGCTTCAACAAAGCCTCGATCGGCCATCACTACCTACGGCTGCGTGCTCTAACACCATTTCAGAAGTGACTAACTGCAGAGTTGGGAGCGGAGGAGGGACGACCGTCAGGCTGGCTCGACTGCTCCTCCTTCTCAGCCGTGGCGCGTCCAATCAGCAGCCGACATCCAGGACCGCACCTGCAAGGCGTCATCCACTCTCTCTCACACATACACACACACACACACACAGACACAAAGATAGAGGCACCTAGACCCACCCGTGGGTCATAACACTCCGTATGGATCTTTTCACTCTGGCATTGAAAGGGGGTGCTAGCGCTATCCGTTTGCTAAGCTATGTACAGACAGCGCCACCGCTTGCCGAACCACATAGTCACACCGTTTATATACAACAACTCGTCATCAATATCTCTAAAGTAGAAGTCAAGAACTTTTTTCAAAAACGATAACTAACTCAAACTTTTTTGTGTGTTTATAAAAACAAACTAAAACAAACTTAAATTGAAGTCATATTTCACTTCGTTTACGTCTGTCAAATGAATATTTGCCCAGGAAAATCTTTTAGTTTTACGCAGTAGCACCTAAATGCACCTCGCGTTCTGTGACATCACCCCTCTTTCACAGCAGTATGTTGACGAGCGACTCGCGGCGGGAAAGTCCGATATGCCACTTTTTCCCAATACGACAAAGAGAGTGACAAAAGCCAATGTCTTGTGGTGGAAAGACACAAAATATGTGGCTTGCTTCTAAAAAGGGAAAAACCCAGACAAACCTCCATTTAAGAAGCTCGCACAAAGCAGTAGTGAACATGTTTATTGAGACTGGGAAGTAGACATGACAGTTTGACTCAGTTGACTCAAATATCCTGTGGCGATGAGAGTGGTTATGGCTATCTGATAAAGCAAGATTTAATATTGGGAATTTAACAAAATGAAAAGGAACCGACAACGCCACCCTGGGAATTCCACCCAGGGAGTTCTACTAAACACAAAAGTAATAATTAGGCACACAGGTAAGTTCTACGAGGAAGGAGTAGGAGACGTGGTTCAGAATGTTTAAAATATCAAACTAACTTTTATTCAACATTTAAAAATAAAAGGAACAAACAGACCAACACTTAAAACAGAGCTACTGAGCTCCTTATTCTTGGTGTAGAAACTGAGGCTTACCGATGAGGGGGCCAAACGGGGGAGGAACCAAAGTCACATGTACTGAAATAGCAAGAAAAACAAACAAACAATGCAATTAAAAACACGCACACCACTGTAGCTGGACCGGCGACTTGATAGTGTAACGTCTGCTGTCTGAGGGTCAGCAGTGGCGACGTAAGCAAACGAAGACAAACAACGCGAGAACGGAAAAACAACAAGTAAAACCAAGGCAGGACGGAAGCAACATGCACCGTCCACCGTCTGTACGGGGCGGCTAGCACAATCAAGTGCGGGCGAAGCGGCAGTGTTCCTGCACTTATCTTATAGGACCGAGTTTTGGGCCACAGGTCTTGATCACCAAGCGTCCTCCAGGTGAGGAGAACAACGAGGAGGCTCTGCGCAGCTTTGTGCTAGCAGGCGGCTGGAGTGTGCCGGTGAGGTGTTCAGGAAGCACTGTAAAAAGAACGGACAGGTGAGGTACTACGTACCTATGCTAATAAGCCATCATAATTTAAATGCTAAAATGTCCGCACCTGATCCTCTTAAAACTCGGGCACACAAAGCGGATGTTCAGTGTCCCATTGACCACAATGGACCACTAAACAAAGCTTTTAAGAAAAATGCGAAATGAAGCAACTGAGAGCTAAAACAACATGCAAACAATGCCACAGTGCAGCTTTTCTCAAACGGGTCAATTTTGAAATCATTTTAATCAACTCTGTCTTCATTGATCTGAAGCTTTTTGCAGATTTGGAATTAAAAAATTTTAACTGCAGGAATCATAAAATCGTCTCATCAGTGACGTTTATAGAGCCATTAAAAAATTAAATATGTGCTGAACAGACGAACGGAGGTGTAAGAGGCCTGTGTGACCAGCAGGGGGCAGCAGAGGACCGACAGCCGCAAGTTCCTCCTCAGAGAGGCCTGAGAAGGTTCTGCACCTTCAGCTCCTCCAGGAGGTCCTCAGCAAAGTGTCAGAGTTTGTTGGTTTTTTACCTCGGTCGGCAGAGTCACAGTATGAAGCTTGCAGCCAGGGGGCACTGCAGCTCACTCAACACCTACATGGTTTGAAAAGGAAATTGAGTGGAATTCATCTGGAATGAAAAGAAAAGCACAACTACAGCAGAAAAACTGAACACAAAGACGCACAAAGTTTGAACTACACACTGATTTTCATCATCAGTGACAGGACCCAGCCCCTTCACCCACCGGGAGGATCGGTACCCAAAGCAGGCCCGGGCACCCAGAGGCCCCCCCCCTACGGACCCAGTATGGCGCATCGACCGCCCCCCTCCACCCCCCACCCCCCCAGCCGCCCCCACCGCCCCGGGACCCCCCGGCGCCAGGGGACAGCCCCCCCCCGGCCCCCGAGGCCACAGCCGCACCCCCGTCCCCAACGCCGGCAAAGCGGGCCCCCAAGCGAGAGTCCCCCTTCTTCCCCCTGTGCCCTGTAAAAGAAGAAAATAAATAAATACATACATAAAATAAAAAGATAAAGAAAACTCGGGTCGTCGCCGCCCAGCCGCCCCCAAGCGGCGCAGGGGGACCACCCGGGCAGTGGCCCGGTCCCTGGATTGGGGGAAGGGGGACTCCGCCGCAAGTGGCGAGGTCCCCATAAGCCCAGCCGGTCTCGCACCCCAGGGGCACCGGACCGCACAGGGTCCATCCAGGGTGGGAAAGATGCCGGATCCCGCCCCCGCTAGCAGGCCGACCCCACTGTGTGTAGGGGTGTCAGTGTGTGTATATGTGCACTTGCTGGTGTGTTGAGCTATGGTGCGTTTAAAATGGAGGGGTGGTAAGGCCCTGGGGCAACCACACTGCTGCTGAGCAGGGCGATGGAGACCCTCATCCAAAGCCCTCGTGATAATGTCAGTGGGTCATTGACTGTGCGGGGGCCAGGTCCTCGCCAACGAGGGTGCAGTCGGTGCCCCATAGCAAGGGTGAGGAGACCGTACTGGGGGCAGGCCCACCGGGGACCCAGTCGCCGCCCACATCGAGTCCCCCGCGGCGCCCGGCCAGAAGGCCGGGCAGCGACCACCCAAGACACAAATCCCCCAAAACAGAAGAAAATAAATAAATTAATTAAAAATGTAGGGAAAAAAAAAAATAATAAAAAAAATACACCTATTATGTGACCAGGGGGGACTCCCGGTCAGGGCGCCCCCTCAGCGACATCGGGGCCGGGGACACCACAGGGATCCAGGAGCCAAAGGGGGCCCACCCCCCACCGCCCGAGGGCCCCGGGGCAGCGGCAGCGACCAGGGAGAGGGAGGGCGAAGGTGGGGCAGAAGGCACCACCCGGGCACACAGGAGCGGTAGCCGGCGAACGCGCAGCCCCACCCCAGGCATGCGACCCCACCGCGTACGATCCAGCGCCAGTCCCCAGACACAGGGACGGACCAGCCCTCCCACCAACAAGGGGGCCCCCAGACCAGAGCCAGGGACCCCCCCCCGGAGCACCACCCCCTGAGCACCACCCACCAACCATCAGGCCCAGCCCCCCGCGTGGTAGACATCCCCCGCCGGGGCACCCAACCCCCGACCCCCCACCAACCCGCAAAGCAGCCCAACCCCCACGCCCAGCACCCCCCCCCACCAGACCGCACCCGGCCCGCGGCAGCACGACCACGGCTGCCCACATCAACCAGCAGCCTCAGCTATTGATTGATTACTAGTTAGTTATAGGATGAAGCAGACATTCCTACCAAGGAGGTGTGATCTAACAGTAAGTTGCTATATTGTGCAATGTGCAGGTGTTGTTTTGTTTTCCAGTTTGTGAGGATTGTTTTCTTAGCGATAGATAAGGAGGTGATCAGCATGCGAGATTCTGCCTTATCTGATTTGATATCACTGAGGTCCCCTAAGAGACAAAAAGAAGGAGTGGCTGTGATGTTGTAACCAACCTGTGCTGATAGATCATTGCATACTACGTGCCAGAATTTATTTACTGGTGGGCAATGCCATACAGCGTGTAGGTAATAATCTGGGACATTAACTGTGCAGTGTGAGCAGGTCTGAGAGGCGGTCATGCCCATCTGAAACATCCGCTGCCCGGTGTAGTGGATCCTGTGGAGTACTTTAAAATGTATTAATTGTAGAATAGGTTGTTTTATCAGTGAAAAGGTGTTCAGGCAGATTGTTCTCCAGAAATTAGAGTGAGGCTGGAGAGACAGGTCTCTTTCCCACTTAACAATTGGGATAGAAATTGTGCAATCTGTATTTGTAAGCAACTCACTCCAATAGAACTGCACTCGTCCTTCTCTCACATTACATTGGATCACAATGACCAAACAACAGAACAAAGACAATGATGCCACTGTGCTGCCACATCCAGACTCTGTGTAGGTCTGTAGGCCTCTTGGACCTTCACGTGAACCACTGCGTGTTGACTGGAGGTGAAACATGACTGACTGCTGTCCTCCTCCCTGGACAATGCAATCTCACTTTCAATCTCACAGCCACTAAAAAACCTGATTGTGATTGAGAGGTCCTCAGCAGCCAATCACTGTTGGGAGTCCAGCCTTCAAACACTCCTCCTGAATCCACAGTCACATCTGTGAGCATCTGGAACTTTGGCCCCGATCCTCCACACCACACAACTTGGGATGACAGCGCCACCTACCTGTATACTTTCAGCAGCCAGTCCCATGTTCTGACCCGTTTCCACTGTGGCCTGTTGGCTCATCTGGTCCAAAGTCTGGATCATCAGTGTCCAGGTTCATGGAATGAGTCAGTGTGCCGCCGTCCTGTGATGTCATGATAGAGAATCACTCTATTTATACTAATGTGCAGAACCACTGGAGTGTGGAAGCAGACAGTTACCATAATCCAAATGAAAAAGCAACAGCAGAAATGCTTTTTCATTTTAAGAACGTGGCTGCATTATTTGACTCATAAATAAAATCACCAATAAGTCCATTATGGTCCGAGTATGTTTTGGTCATTGGATTGAAAAACCAAAAACGGACGCTAATTTGTTTTTCGTTTTACAATGAAAAAAAACCAAATATGAAATATGAGACATTTTTCCTTTTAACTGTGTGATATTAAATACAAGAAAATTTGAAAATGGCTTGATTCTATTTTTATAGTTTGAAGAACAAAAAATAAAATCACTAAAACACAAAGACAAAAAACAGTGCGTTTTACCCTGGTCTTTGGACGGAGGTACGAGATCAGCAAGTTAGAGGCTCGTGTTGACTCAGGCAGAGCGCTGCAGATTTGCTCACTGGTTGTAGGAGAAAAGCTAATTGTTCATTGTAAATGTCTCTGGAACCCTACTCGGAAATCATTTTTCACATGGCAAGACAAGGCAAGGCATCCTCACAAGTTTCTGAGCGGACATCGCTGGAAAGTGGCAGGACAAGAGGTTCCTCTGCAAGAAATGTGAGAAGAGTTTGTGCTGAACATGGATGGCCTAAATGTGAAGGGGCTCCCCGATACACAGCTGGAGATCGAAGTGGCAAAAGCAATAACTGAGGTGTTGTAACAACTCCACTGGCAGATTAAACACGCTTCACAATGCTTCTGTGCTACGACTGAAAACCCTCTAGTGAACCAAAATTGATTAATTAATTCCAACATCCCCCCTTTTGACACATGGTCTAAACCGTGCGTCAATTTAGCGAAATGTGAAAATAAATGTTTTGGCAGACGTCTGACTTGAGGAAGTCCCTGCATTTCCACAGTGCCCCAAAGTCATGAACGACACCAAACGCATAACGGGAGTCTGTGTAGATTGTGACAGACTTGCCCTCTGCAAATTTACACGCTTCAGTTAGCGCAACCAGCTCTGCCCCTTGTGCTGAGAGGTGACATGGAAGGGAGTCAGAGCAGATGACCTCCGAGTCGGAGACAACTGCGTAACCAACTCTGTTGGCGCCTTTGTCGTCCCGGAATGCTGAACCATCTGCGTAGAAAACAAAATCAGCATTAGCAAGGGGTTCGTCAGGTCAGGTCAGGTCGGGGGGAGAAAATTGTGTCTAGCTCTGCTAGGCAGTCGTGTGTGGGTTGGGCACGTTCGGTGCCCTGGCGTGGACAGCAGCGTTAACTGCTCTCAAATGTTGAACAAACCTCCAGTCATCACGTTGAGGAGGAACTCTGGCCTTTTTTACAGGGAACATGGGCGTGCGCACTGGCGAGTCGGGGCATGGGACAATGACACCTGCTTCGAGAAGAGAATCAAAAACAGGAGTGATCCCTTCAACAGCTTCTGGCTTCAGAGGATATTGCGGCTGGTTGGGCCGAATATCACTTTTGGGTGTGATCTTCACCGGTTCGGCACCTTTGATCAGTCCCACATCGTATTTGTGAGCAGCCCACAGTGAGGAGGGAACCTCACTCAGTTCCTCGGGCAGCTGCGATGTGTCAGTGAAACATGCAAAACTCGTGTTGTGGCGCTCGCTGTCACGTGTCTCTGTCAGGTGCAGACAGCGAAGAGCCTGTGTTTCCAGTGGAAAATCAGTCTTATGCACATTCAGGGTGGGGGAGTAAAATTGTCCCCGCTCCTTTCGGTGCCAGTCTTTGGTCGACAGGCATTTCGTCAAAAACGGACCTAGCTCCTTCCACTCATCGCCTGGATTCTTGGAAAGTGAAATGTGTGGGGTAGACCCACGGACAGAAAAAAAAGAAATGCACTCTGCTCTGGTGTAAGTGAAACAGAGGCAACGCATCGTTGGGGGCCCAAAAACAACGGAGAAACAAAGAGGTCATCATTCACGCTTGGGAAAAAAAAAAAAAAAAAAAAAAACTGACTCTCAAACACACTCTTTCTTTCACGAGTTGCACTGGCTGTGCAGTGCAAATTGGGAGCTTTCATGAAGTGAGCATCACCCGGCACCTTATCGTTAGCCGCCACTATCAATTCTTCTGGGGCCTCGAGGGGAAGCAACCACTGATAGCCAAGGTCGAGGAAGATAACGACCTGGCAACAATCAACCCGTCGGGGGTGGAGATGAGATTCATGCCCATGGCTAGAAGCAAATCTCTTCCCAACAAATTCATCGGACACACTTCTGACAATACAAAGCTGTGTTTAATTTGGTTTTGTGATGTGCATGTCTCGTCGCCGTAGTCAATACAAGTAAGTGGAGTGGTGAGAGGCTCTCTCTTCTTCGTTCCAGCTGCTCCGACAGAATAAACATATCTCCCACTTTTTTTTTTTACACTGGGGAAGTTCTTCTACACGAAGGAACGACAATGTTGCTCCGCTATCGGCTAGGAACGTGATATTTTTACCCATGATTCTAAAAGTGACCCGCGGCAGTTTCTCAAAAGCAGCTTCTTTATACAACGTGTATGTGGGAGGAGGCGGCACGTGACGACGCTCTAAACCTGTCAATGGTGCTCAAAATTTGGTCACGTAAATCAACCTCGAACTCTGTGTCAGTGTCAATGCATGTCTCACCGTCAGGCTGAGAGCAATCAGTCGAACCTAAATCATTGTCAGAAGAAAAATCATCATCAACATGTAAATCAGTATACGTTTCCGAATAATCAACATCAGAATATGAATCAGTGTACGTGTCTGCAGGGGAAAGGGAAGTTAGAGGGGACAGCAAGCATTTCTTCATTGCAAGAAGCGTGTTGCATGTGTGTGTGTGCATCACTTCCCTGCGAAGACGCTGTAGGCCGGGGGTCCGTCTCGCCGGGTCCATGCCGTGTCCCGCACTCCACTCTCCCCCCTCAGCTGCTCTGAGTTGGATCCTCTTTTCCGGCCCTCGCGATCACTCTCTTGGCTGCGGTGGGCATGGTTCTGCCCGCGGTGTCTTCCTTTGTCAGGGCATTCTCTGGCCCAGTGACCCATTCGGCCGCAGATGTGGCACGCCCCCTTTTCGCCTCTGTCTCCGCTAGTCGCCCTTCGTCGGTTGTCGTTGTTCCTGTAGGGCCGTCTCGCCGTGTCACTGAGGAGCTTCATCATGGTGAGGGAGGCACGCTTTATCTTCTTGTCCTCTGCATCGCTGGCCTCCTGCAGAAGCCTCTCAGCGTGCACTGCATGACGTCGGACCTCTGTCAGCCGGGCATCTTCAATCCCCACGCAGCAGCTTGTGTTAACTGCTTTGGCGATCTGGGGGAGCAGCCCTTGTCTGAAAGCAGTGATGAGGCTGGCCGTTTGGTTGACGGCAGTCCTGATGAACGTGGCGACGCTGCGGCGTCGGTGCTGGAGTGCGCAGGGTTGTACGGTGGTAGCGTTGGATGAGGGCAGGCGGGAGGAGGGAAGACAGGCATGTCCAGGAGAGGGTCCTTCGGGCCTGTAAGAGAAGGATACAGACGATTTGGTGCATTTGAATGCTCGTGTGTGAGCGGCTCCTTTTCTCCCTCCTCCTGGGAGTGTGTGTGAGTGTGTGCACCCTCTGCCGTTATCTCTGTCACCCCTGTGCTCCAGCGCCCAGCGCTGTTCACACGTTTGTTTTTGTTTTTTTTACTTGTTTCCTGTCCCTGACTTCTGCTTCAGTTTTCCAAAATGAAAAACACCTTTCATGATCTTTGATGATCTGAATTGCATATTTGTTTGTTTTTTTCTTTTTTGTAACCTTTCCCTCTGCTATCTTCAATTTATCCCGGAGGTTTCTCAATTCCTCCAAACTCAGTGATCCCCCTGCTGGGAAATCATACTTTTCAACCCAAATTCCCAACATGTCAAGACAATCTGGACCATATTTTTTCCTCATGTCGTCCACAATTGGTCCCCCCTGGGGAACAGCAGCAGCCACTTTGCTCTGGTTCTTCCCCATAGCACTGTCTAGTTAGACTTATTACTCTGACTTTTCACTAAGTTTTCACAAAATTCCAAGTCAGAAAATACACAGGCGTCCCCGTGCACCCCTTTTTCTTACTCTGGAGCAAAAAGGTGGAGAAAAAACTCACCCCTCTGGTAGTTTACCTACCAGAAGCTTCCGGCTCACTTGTGGAGTGGGAATTTCAGTGTTGATTCAGAATCAACACCGACCTGACAGGCACGGTTAACGTATGCGCTCCGTCCTGCCCCGGGACCGTTCGTAGACGACAAGGAAAACAACCCACTGGTCACTGATATGTCTGAGACAAGAACAATTACTTCTCACCCGATCTCTGAATCAGCACTTCCTTTCCAGGTTCGCTTGGATAGACGTGAAGCCGATCAGATCCACTCTTAGACGCCGATCCTCTCATCTCTGAATGCTTGGTTCGAGGTAGAGGGGGAACGAGGAGTTTCCTCCGTTCCTGGTCCCGGGCCCTCAACGTCCCAGAGTTCCACTGACGGGTCTCCAGCAATCCTGTTTGTGACGCCAAATTGTTGTGGAAAAGAGCGAAGAGGAATACTGGGATAATAAGTAATTTAATGAACAAACAATAAAAAAAGGGATCGGAGCTCCGAGGCACAAAACACAGTAAAATGGGAGTGCGAGTGCGAGGTGGGAAGGAGGAAGAAGGTCTCTTATACACAGGACTGGGAGGGGATAAGATAAGGAAAGAACAGGGAGGAGAACAGAGAGAGACAAACCAACGACTATACGATAGTTGACCGATTTCACAGCTCATATCCTGTACAGGGAGAGGATGAGCACATCAGTGGCAGGCCATAAAACAAAGTGAAATACGATGCGTATATGTTAGCCTAGGATTCTAACAGTTTACACGTGCTACTAGTGATCATACAATATAAACCAAGATAAAGAATAACACAAGAATACTCTATCATGTTCGACCCATCTTAATAACCGAGATTTTTTTTCCAGGTGCGCTTTGCTCATCTCTTTGTACCAAATATTTAGGGGAGTTTTTATAACATCACATAGATTATTAGAGTATATAGTCTTGAAAGCTTTGTCACCCAGCAGAGATTGAAGTGGGATATCTAGTTGGTCAAATTCTAGCTCCTTCCATTTTGCATCGTAACCCGCCCTGCACCAGTAGACTATATACTGCAGTTGTGCTGCTTTATAGTAGTCCTCCAAGCATGGGAGTGACATCCCTCCCTGTTAAGTGTAATGTTTTGTAGCGTACCCTTGGTTTCTTGTTCTGCCATATGAATCTAGAAATGATCCGATTCCATTCACTGAATTTCTTATTGGGTATTTCTACAGGTAGCGATTGGAGTAGAAATAACAATTGTGGTAAAATAACCATTTTTTAAGTATCTATTTGGTTGTAAAAATCAAGTACTAGGGGAGTCCAACTGTCCAGATCATTTTTAATTTTGGTTGTGATTCTACCGTAGTTTACACTATATAAATCTTTGGGGGTCTTGGGAATATGAAGACCTAGGTATTTCAAAATTCTGGTTTTCCATTTAAATTTAAAGGACTTACGTATGTTTTCTTGAGGTATGTAATTCAAAGTAAGAGTTTGAGTTTTCTCTATGTTCAATTTGTATCCCGAATATTAACCACATTGGTCGAAGGAGGGCATTAATTTAGGGAGACTGGTATCCGGGTCGGATAAAGTCACCAGGATGTCATCTGCATATAAACATGTCTTATATTCTTTCCCCTTGAATAGTATTCCCGTGATTTCTGGGTCTTCCCTAATCTTTTGAACAAGTAGCTCTATAAATAGAGCAAACAAGATGGGGCTCAGTGGGCAGCCCTGTCAGCAACCCCTCTCCAAACGGATTGTACCTGAAAGACTGCCATTTATTCTGATCCGGGCCACAGGTGAATTTTAAACATTTTATAACTGTATTGTTAAAGCCAAAACGTTGCAGGACCAGGTATAAAAATTCCCATAGAACAGAGTCAAAAGCTTTTTCTGTGTCAAAGCTAATTGCTAAGGACATTGTGTTTCCTTTGCTCATTATATGTAACAGATGTATAGCTCGCCTAACATTGTCTTGTGTTTGTCTAGTTTTAACAAAACCTGTCTGGTCCGTGTCAATTAGGTTAGGGATAATATTTTCTAGTGTGTTGACAATAATTGAAGTGAAAATTTTATAATCAGTGTTTAAAACTGAGATAGGTCTGTATGAGCTGCAATCTGTCCTAGCTTTCCCTGGTTTCAGTATTACAGATAATATGGCCTGTTTCCAAGATGGTGGGGTCTCGCCACCTTTTCAGACATAGTTAAAACAATTTAATAAATAGCAGTGGGGTCACAGAGTCCCTAAAAGTCTTATACCATTCTGCTGGTAGTCCATCTCCCCCGGCTGCTTTGCTTGTTTTCAGTTTAGAAATTGCCTTGTCGACCTCTGCATTTGTAATCTCTGTAGTTAAGCACTTATTTTGTTCTGTGACAACAGATGGCAGGTCTAGGGATTTCAAAAAATTGATTGACTATTACTGCTTCTGCTAATTCGGGTTGAGTGTATAAATTCCTGAAGTATGATTCAAAAGACTTATGTATTGCTTCTGGCTTATAACACATCTGGTTGGTGACCGGGTCCTTTACTTTATATATGGATCTTCCAGACTGTTGTTTTTTAAGTCTCCAGGCTAAGAGTTTTTTAGCACGGGGTCCATTTTCATAGTGGGTTTGTTTGATATACTTAAGTGTAAGTTCCTCCTGGTCGTTCAGTTTCTTATTTAGTTCTGATTTTACTACGGTTATTTGTTCCAATAAGGTGGGGTCGTTAGTCTCTACATGCTACTGTTCCAGTGAGTCTAATTTACTTGTCAAGTCGTTAAGGTGTTTAAGTTTTTCTTTTTTCCTTTGTGATGCCCAACTTATAATCTTCCCACGCAATACTGCTTTTCCAGCATCCCATAAAATACTCTGTGACGTCACGGTGCTACCGTTAAGGTCTGTATATTCCTTCATTTCTTTCCTAATGTAATCTTCAAATCGGGTGTCATTTAATAGGGAGGTGTTGAGTCTCCAAATAGTGTTTTTGTGTGGGACACCTACATTTATTTTCACATATACACCTGAGTGATCTGATATGTCGCTAACACCAATTCTACAATCTAAAACCCTGTGTCTGTCTGTTCTGAACAGAAAGAAATAATCGATCCTCGAGTAAACTGAATGAGGGTGAGAGTAAAAAGTCAATTGTTTAG